>NC_142930.1:25637784-25902784 GCF_046866305.1 Octopus bimaculoides | reverse complement strand
TCAAGTAGCTGCTTCAGGACCCAGTCATAATGCTGCAAGAGCTGCGTGAGGCAGCTTCTACCTGGACGGAAACCATGCTGGGTCTCATTCAGCAAATCATTTTCTTCTAGGAATGCAATCAATCTCTTTCTGACAATTCGTTCCATGACTTTGCTAATATGTGAAGTCAGAGAGATGGGCCTGTAGTTCCCAGCCTCTGCTCTGCTTCCGCCTTTATGGATAGGACATATGGTGCCTTCCTTCAGCTTTTTGGAAAATTTACCATTTGCAAGGAAACTCTGGAAGAGTATCCGGAGTGGTCCTGCTAATTCTTGTTTACACGACTTTAAGAGGACAGCCGGGAAACCATCGGGGCCAGTTGCCGAATTTAAGCTCATTTCATTTATGGCAGCTATTACATCTTCCTCTTCAATGTCAATGTAGGTAATGGATGCAGTCTTTTGCTGCTGAGTGCTATTGTCAAAGAAATCAGCTGGGTTCTTTATCTGCATGTGACTCAGAGGAGAAGTGAAGACACTCTTGAATTGTGCACTGAGCACTTCACTTATCCATGTGGGATCCGCAAACAGTGAGCCATTAGGCAGGAATAGTGGTCCTATCTTATACTGTACCGTAGCAGTCTCTTTTGCAAATCTATAGAAAGCCTTGGGGTTTGTTTTTATGCTTTCTATTGCTCTCTTCTCCTTCTCTGCTCTCTCTTTTTCATGGGAGAGTTTAATCTTGTTTTCTATTTCTAACAGTGTTAGTTTTAATTTAGCCCTTTTCCTATCCCCCAATTCTCTATTTAACTGGTTTGAGACCTTTGTTCTGTGTCTCATAAGGATTTTCCTGTCTCTAGGGATTCTATTGGCATGTTTGCTGGTCTTTCTATATTTGGTGCATATGCCTTGTATAGTTGACATAAAATGACTTAGTTTGAGGTCATTGTCTTGTATAGAAAGGCTGTCATGCCAGTTTTGATTTCGAATCTCTCTGCGAATTGACTTCCAGTCCGCCCTGTGGAAATTCAGGTTGGATATTGCTTGAGTCCTCCTGGTTGGGTGGGTGTCAGTGGGTTGCCTAGGACCATACATAGTTAATTCTATAATGTTATGATCTGAGAGAGATGTGGGCGTTATTTTCACATTATGGATTAGGCTCACATTGTTTGTGAAGCAGAGATCTAAAATATTGCTTCCTCTGGTTGGTTGGAGTATCACTTGTTCCATGAACAGCATGTGGGATAGTTCTAACAAAGACTTTGCCTGGCTTTGTTCATGAAGTGACATCCCAGAGAGGATGTGACCTTCAGGCCATTTAACATTTGGGAGGTTAAAGTCGCCTAGGAAAAGTATATTGATGTGTTGGTCCAGATTTGTCAAGACCTCTTCTATGCGTTTGAGGCTGTCCTCAAATTTACCCTCCTGCTTTGCGGTATTTGGTGGATGGTATGTTGAGCATACAACTACATCAATCTGTTTTATGTGTACTATTAAAGTATCACAGATAGAGTTTGAGTGTGATAGGAGTAGTAGGGGTGTGACATCTTCTCGGATGTACATTGCAACTCCCCCATGACTTCTATCCCTCCTGTCTGTTCGGAGCACGGCATACTCTGGTATGTTTATCTCCGCATCTGCTATATTAGGTGTTAGATGCGTTTCAGTAAGCACCATGCATATTGCTTGATTGCATGTTACTAGGTCTTTCAAGTATAGAAACTTGTCTTTGCCGCCTGTTCGTAATAGGCCCCGGATATTCAGTAGGAATATGGGTGTGATATCTGTGAAGGGGTTCCTGGTGTTAGCGGTGGCCATCCCTGATCCACCATCTGTGGTGGTCTTGGATAATGGTTCATGTGGTGTTGACTCTGCACCCTCTGCATCCACGTTAACTGATGTACCATTTTCTGGGCCATGCTTAAAAAGCTTGCTGCTCAGCTACTGCAGTTCGTACAGCCTCTGCATATAGCCTTTTTTTGGGAGCAGAAGGAATATACGGACTTCTCTCTTTGTGAGTCCTGTTGGTATTCGGTGGATTATGTGTATGTAGGGTTAAGCTTTCTGGTCTCCCTTTTCTGCGCTCCCACTTATTTTGTTTTAAGTGGTTATCTACCTTGTTTAGCTGGTGATGTTTGGGGTGGGCAAATTTGCAGTTTCGCCCCTTTTCCCCGTGCCAGCAGGTACCATTTAGGTAGAATTTACAGATCTGTTTCTTTTTCTCTGTATGACGTGCTTGGGCTTGAAGCCTGTTTGTGTTTGTGTTCACCGTCTTCTTGTCTGCTCTCCTGTCTCTGTCGCTTGGTGTGGTGCTGCGTTGGCATATATATATATATATATACATCTGCTGGACTGTGGCGATCTTTTTTGTATAGTGCCTCTGAATTGCCTCGAGTTCTGCTGTCTGTTTGACACTGTGTGGTGACCACAACTGAGAGCAATAGTCTACGCGGCTCAGGACAAATGTCTTCCATAGAGTCAACATGACTTTTTGATCCCTTGTACGGAATGTCCTCAGTATCCACCCCGCCAGCTGTCTGCACTTTGCTGTCAACTTGACAATGTGCATGTGAAATGATGCATCACTACACATGTTGATGCCCAGGTCTCTCACGGCTTGTGGTTCTGGGATTGCAGTACCTCCAGGTCCTGTGTATGCCAGTTGGGAGGCACTTGTGGCCTTGTAGCGCAGTACTTGAAATTTTTCCGCATTGAACTGCATATTGTTTTGCTCTGCCCACTCATATATTGCATTTAGGTCATTCTGTAGGCTTACAATATCATCAGGATTCTTTATTGCCTGAGATAATTTTGTGTCATCAGCGTAGCTAGTGACAGTGGCTCTCCGAGTGACCGTGGGCATGTCCAGAAGGGCCACTATGAACAGTAGTGGCCCCAGGACAGTTCCTTGCGGAACACCGCTCAATATTTGTGTTTCCCTAGATAGTTCTCCATTGGCTGCAACTGTCTGACTTCTACCATTCAGGAAGTCATGCAGCCATTCTCCTAATTTACCAGTTATTCCAAGGTTTCGCAGCTTGTGACATATCAAGCCATGATCAACTTTGTCAAAGGCTTTTGCAAAGTCGAGATATATCACATCAACATTTGAATGGTCAAGTAGCTGCTTCAGGACCCAGTCATAATGCTGCAAGAGCTGCGTGAGGCAGCTTCTACCTGGACGGAAACCATGCTGGGTCTCATTCAGCAAATCATTTTCTTCTAGGAATGCAATCAATCTCTTTCTGACAATTCGTTCCATGACTTTGCTAATATGTGAAGTCAGAGAGATGGGCCTGTAGTTCCCAGCCTCTGCTCTGCTTCCGCCTTTATGGATAGGACATATGGTGCCTTCCTTCAGCTTTTTGGAAAATTTACCATTTGCAAGGAAACTCTGGAAGAGTATCCGGAGTGGTCCTGCTAATTCTTGTTTACACGACTTTAAGAGGACAGCCGGGAAACCATCGGGGCCAGTTGCCGAATTTAAGCTCATTTCATTTATGGCAGCTATTACATCTTCCTCTTCAATGTCAATGTAGGTAATGGATGCAGTCTTTTGCTGCTGAGTGCTATTGTCAAAGAAATCAGCTGGGTTCTTTATCTGCATGTGACTCAGAGGAGAAGTGAAGACACTCTTGAATTGTGCACTGAGCACTTCACTTATCCATGTGGGATCCGCAAACAGTGAGCCATTAGGCAGGAATAGTGGTCCTATCTTATACTGTACCGTAGCAGTCTCTTTTGCAAATCTATAGAAAGCCTTGGGGTTTGTTTTTATGCTTTCTATTGCTCTCTTCTCCTTCTCTGCTCTCTCTTTTTCATGGGAGAGTTTAATCTTGTTTTCTATTTCTAACAGTGTTAGTTTTAATTTAGCCCTTTTCCTATCCCCCAGTTCTCTATTTAACTGGTTTGAGACCTTTGTTCTGTGTCTCATAAGGATTTTCCTGTCTCTAGGGATTCTATTGGCATGTTTGCTGGTCTTTCTATATTTGGTGCATATGCCTTGTATAGTTGACATAAAATGACTTAGTTTGAGGTCATTGTCTTGTATAGAAAGGCTGTCATGCCAGTTTTGATTTCGAATCTCTCTGCGAATTGACTTCCAGTCCGCCCTGTGGAAATTCAGGTTGGATATTGCTTGAGTCCTCCTGGTTGGGTGGGTGTCAGTGGGTTGCCTAGGACCATACATAGTTAATTCTATAATGTTATGATCTGAGAGAGATGTGGGCGTTATTTTCACATTATGGATTAGGCTCACATTGTTTGTGAAGCAGAGATCTAAAATATTGCTTCCTCTGGTTGGTTGGAGTATCACTTGTTCCATGAACAGCATGTGGGATAGTTCTAACAAAGACTTTGCCTGGCTTTGTTCATGAAGTGACATCCCAGAGAGGATGTGACCTTCAGGCCATTTAACATTTGGGAGGTTAAAGTCGCCTAGGAAAAGTATATTGATGTGTTGGTCCAGATTTGTCAAGACCTCTTCAATGCGTCTGAGGCTGTCCTCAAATTTACCCTCCTGCTTTGCGGTATTTGGTGGACGGTATGTTGAGCATACAACTACATCAATCTGTTTTATGTGTACTATTAAAGTATCACAGATAGAGTTTGAGTGTGAGAGGAGTAGTAGGGGTGTGACATCTTCTCGGATGTACATTGCAACTCCCCCATGACTTCTATCCCTCCTGTCTGTTCGGAGCACGGCATACTCTGGTATGTTTATCTCCGCATCTGCTATATTAGGTGTTAGATGCGTTTCAGTAAGCACCATGCATATTGCTTGATTGCATGTTACTAGGTCTTTCAAGTATAGAAACTTGTCTTTGCCGCCTGTTCGTAATAGGCCCCGGATATTCAGTAGGAATATGGGTGTGATATCTGTGAAGGGGTTCCTGGTGTTAGCGGTGGCCATCCCTGATCCACCATCTGTGGTGGTCTTGGATAATGGTTCATGTGGTGTTGACTCTGCACCCTCTGCATCCACGTTAACTGATGTACCATTTTCTGGGCCATGCTTAAAAAGCTTGCTGCTCAGCTACTGCAGTTCGTACAGCCTCTGCATACAGCCTTTTGCTGGAAGCAGAAGGAATATACGGACTTCTCTCTTTGTGAGTCCTGTTGGTATTCGGTGGATTATGTGTATGTAGGGTTAAGCTTTCTGGTCTCCCTTTTCTGCGCTCCCACTTATTTTGTTTTAAGTGGTTATCTACCTTGTTTAGCTGGTGATGTTTGGGGTGGGCAAATTTGCAGTTTCGCCCCTTTTCCCCGTGCCAGCAGGTACCATTTAGGTAGAATTTACAGATCTGTTTCTTTTTCTCTGTATGACGTGCTTGGGCTTGAAGCCTGTTTGTGTTTGTGTTCACCGTCTTCTTGTCTGCTCTCCTGTCTCTGTCGCTTGGTGTGGTGCTGCGTTGGCATATATATATATATATATATATACATATGTGTGTGTGTGTGTGTGTGTGTGTGTGTGTGTGTGTGTGTACACACGCAACCCATAAAATAATAAAAAGCAAAAGACAACCCAAATCCCTAAAAAACCTACTCACGAATGCAAAATTGCCCAACACAAGCCCACCACCTACCGTCAAAAAATGTGGTCGTTCCAACTGAAGGACTTGCATCCACCTCATGGAAGGAACAGCATACAGATTCCAGTCGGGACACACTTTTGTCATAAAAAATAACTTCACCTGCGCATCAAAAAATTTACTTTATGCCATAAGGTGTGAAGGGTGCCACAAAGAATACATAGGGCAAACGAGCCTTACTCTCAGAGAAAGGATGACAGTCCACGCCAACAATTGAGGGATCCCACCACAAGACAGATACCACTCAGTGGGCACTTAGATCTCTGTGCACAAAACAAGTCCCCCAAATTCCTAGTTTTCCCATTATACCAATGCTCAGACAACACCACTGACCAAACACGAATAAATAGGGAAAATAATCTTATTCAAAAATACAGACCACAGCTCAACATACTCTAACATAAGCCCCCTCCCCAGGTGCACACCCAAAACAAAGGCACACAGATACGCAAAATCACACACACACCAATACAATGCAAACCTCCGACACGAACACACTTACACACATATATACACACACACACAATCACAATATCTCCACACTAGAGCACAAACCCACATACATTTCAAGAAAAAACACATGCATATATACACTTACAATACAATTGTAGCGACCACAAACAACACCCATACACACATACGTAAACAGGTACATGCACACACCTACACACCACTCCGGCAACCACAAATCATATTCACACACGCATATTTGCATACATATGTACACACACATACAAACACCATACGCCCGTTCCCCAGTAAAAATGTCACACACACACTCAAAAGAAAAACACACACAATACAATCCCAACAATCACAACAAACACTCACAAGCACACATGCACAGAAGCATGCACACACAATGACACACTTCCCCGACAAATACAAGCCACATAGACGCACTCACACAAACACACCCACACGTATACACACACATACTGCACTAACAATACAAACAAAACTAATCACTCACAATTACAGCGCACACACACATGTACACATACACACCAGGAAACTACATAAACCATACCCACATACACACATACACACACATACAAACGCATACCCAGTACCAACATACACGGAACACACATGCACACACATACACATCACCTGGATAAACCCAACGTACAAGGACACCTAATAAATACAACACACACATACATGCTCACACACACATGCACCCTCATGCACACACATACAGTTGCTCCCTCACACACACACGCACCACAAGGACAATTCAAACACAAACATACTTAGAGACACACACAAACTCACGTACACACACATAACACCCCCACCAACACACAACACAAATAGACATACGCACACATACAGACATACACATACATATGAACCATCACACACACATACGGTTGCTTACACACACACACACCACAAGGGTATTTAAAACAACACACTCACTCAGACAGAGAGACACACACACACTCACGTACACACACACTCCCACACTCACACAAAACACTCCCACGCACACACACAGATGCACACATACATACACACACATACGCACACATACGTACACACCCTCACACATACATACGGTTGCTCTCACACACACACACCACAAGGACGATTAAAACAACACATACATACTCAGACAAAGAGATATACGCACACTCTCACGTACACACACCTAACATCCCCACCGACACAAAAAACACACAAACACACTCATATACACATTCCACAATAAACTCTGGGACCAATAAAAACGGCACACACACACGGACACAAACACACATATATACACACACACATAAAGATGTGCACAAAACCAGTCCCAAAAACTAGTGAACCATGACAGACTAGCTCACAGACCAACCAAAAATAAAAATAAAATTTAAAAATCCCTTTTAACTCTTCCTTCCTCCCACCCCAGCTAACCACAAGAGAGAAAAAAGCCAGGTCAGTTCCTCCTCAACTTTTTGCGATTATCAAAGAATATGTATATGTATTTTTCCATATATGTATTTTCATACTTACACTGTTTTAAACATTTTCATCTTATTATCAGAGAATGTGTGATAATCAGTATGTAACACTACAAAGTTCATAAAAAGCTTTATACTTTAAATATATTCCTCTTATCATCAAAGAATGTATATATGCATTTTAATACTCAAACTGTTTTTTAACATTTTTTATTATTCTCAAAGACTTTTGATAATCTTTTTCTAAAAAAGTGAAACCGGTTAAGTAAATAAATATCTTTAAAATAAGTGCATTTTCAAACCTTCTTTCATATATATTTCCACTCGTACGGTATTCCACAACTTTACTTTATTATACATATATATATATATATACATACATATGTATATATATACATATATATATATATATATATATATATATATATATATATATACAGGGATTAGCATTGAGTTGCTTCTCCAACATACTAAAAATTTAGAAATAGCAGTCAAAGAACTACTGATTCTAAACTACAAATTTTTCTCTAAACGGATGGTGATATTTATGGCACACATAAAACAAAAAACCGGAGGGAAAAGCATAAACAAAACAAGTCTTTAGTTAATTGGATACGATCGTTTCATGGTTAAGAGAATGAAAATTTCTCTATTCCAAATCTTCAGTCCAATATTCTGATAAATTTGAAAGTGTCTCTAAAAAAATTCACGGTAATTTTTGGCCATGCGACACCAAAAATCAACGATAAGAAAGGCACTTACGAATTCATCGGCTAGTGAGTTCAGGCATCTCACCTCAAAGAAATCTATTCCATGTGCGTCACAAATAGTCCCGTATGAAAAAAAGTCCCGTGTGGAGGGATTACGGTTTAACCATCTAACTTAGAGGTATCAAATATAAAATATACAAGAATAAGGGCAGGGAATCGTCAATTAATAATAGAATTAATAATTAACAATTTTGCCAAGTAGTTCAGTATGAAAAAACCTTTATCGGTAAAACTATTTATCATCATAAATATACAGGGATTAGCAGTGAGTTGCTTCTCCAACATACTGAAAATTTAGAAATAGCAGTCAAAGAACTACTGATTTGTGTGCCATAAATATCGCCATCCGTTTAGAGAAAAATTTGTAGTTTAGAATCAGTAGTTCTTTGACTGCTATTTCTAAATTTTCAGTATGTTGGAGAAGCAACTCAATGCTAATCCCTGTATATTTATGATAATAAATGGTTTTACCGATAAAGGTTTTTTCATACTGAACTACTTGGCAAAATTGTTAATTATTAATTCTATTATTAATTGACGATTCCCTGCCCTTATTCTTGTATATTTTATATTTGATACCTCTAAGTTAGATGGTTAAACCGTAATCCCTCCACACGGGACTTTTTTTCATACGGGACTATTTGTGACGCACATGGAATAGATTTCTTTGAGGTGAGATGCCTGAACTCACTAGCCGATGAATTCGTAAGTGCCTTTCTTATCGTTGATTTTTGGTGTCGCATGGCCAAAAATTACCGTGAATTTTTTTAGAGACACTTTCAAATTTATCAGAATATTGGACTGAAGATTTGGAATAGAGAAATTTTCATTCTCTTAACCATGAAACGATCGTATCCAATTAACTAAAGACTTGTTTTGTTTATGCTTTTCCCTCCGGTTTTTTGTTCTATGTGTGCCATAAATATCACCATCCGTTTAGAGAAAAATTTGTAGTTCAGAATCAGTAGTTCTTTGACTGCTATTTCTAAATTTTCAGTATGTTGGAGAAGCAACTCAATGCTAATCCCTGTATATTTATGATGATAAATGGTTTTACCGATAAAGGTTTTTTCATACTGAACTACTTGGCAAAATTGTTAATTATTAATTGACGATTCCCTGCCCTTATTCTTGTATATATATATATATATATATATATATATATATATATATATATATATATATATATATATATATATATATACACATATATACATACATATATATATACACACATACACATATATACATATATATGTTAGTGTGTGTGTGTGTGTGTGTGTGTGTCTCTCTCCCTCTGTATGTATGGATGGATGGATGGACGGATGGATGCATATGTGATATGAATTCAAAATATGAGAAGAAGGGAAGGAGGTACAGGAAAATGGAAATGGAGTCAGAAGGAGATGTGGTGAAGTGTGAACAGGTGTTAGGGCGTGAATGCATATTTGAGTTTATGCAAAAAGAGAAGCGGGATAAAACGAGAAGCTTGAACGTGCATGTGTACTTGAATACGTGAGTAGAGTGGCGAGGGTGGAATGTAGTAATATGGTTTTCCTATATGCGTCTGTATGTTGAATGCGATGGAACTGGTGAAGTTGATCGGAAACGGGTGGATGTGAGAATAATTATCTAACGTCAAGTTACTACATTCACACATGAATAAACAAACACAGGTCGATACAGGTACTTACACATAAGCACGCAAATATATATATATACGTTCACATGTACATATATAGCTATACATACACGCACACACATGTACACATACACATATAAATACATATACACAATATATATATATATATATATATATATATATATATATATATATATATATATATATATATATATATATATATATATATATATATATATATATATATATATATCATATATTCTTTTATTCTTTTACTTGTTTCAGTCATTTGACTGAAACCATGCTGGAGTACCGCCTTGAAGGGTTTTAGTCGAAGAAATCGACCCCAGGACTTTTTCTTTGTAAGCCAAGTACTTATTCTGTCGGTCTCTTTTGCCGAACCGCTAAGTTACGGGGAGGTAAACACACCAATATTGGTTGTCAA
The DNA here is from genome assembly GCF_046866305.1 of Octopus bimaculoides. Classification (NCBI taxonomy): domain Eukaryota; kingdom Metazoa; phylum Mollusca; class Cephalopoda; order Octopoda; family Octopodidae; genus Octopus; species Octopus bimaculoides. Next base: position 25,892,403 of record NC_142930.1, on the reverse strand, counting down.
GCGATGATGGTTGGGGGACAAACATAAACAGAAAGACACACACATAAATTTATACATATATACATACGACTGGCTTCTTTCGGTTTCTGTCTACCAAATCCACTCACAAGGCTTTGGTCTGCCCGAGGCTATAGTAGAAGACACTTGCCCAAGGTGCCACGCAGTGGAATTGAATCTGGAATCATGTGGTTGGGAAAAAAGCTTCTTACCAAACAGCCATGCCTATATATATATATATAAATCCGCTTGGAATTAATTACTAGCCTCTATGGTCTGGCTAAGTCAAAATGGTTTTTTGTTTTCTTCTTTCCCACTTGGAGTGTTTAAATGTAGTTACAATAATATGTCCTTCTACTGAAATGAAATTTCAGTGAATTTTCTGTACCTCCATTAAAGGCAAAGAAAAGGGCCGTGTTGAACCAGGCGGCCAAAACAATCTTCAACTTGTATAGGTCACAACGCAAAAAGCTGGAGTCAATACTGCAACCACCGAACTTGCCGTTCTGTCAATCCACCTCCCTGGGTTATTAATCTGATAGGATGAAAAGTTGATCTCAACAGTATTTGAACTCAGAGTACTTGTGAGTCCGAAACAAATACAGCCAGACATTATATCCGACACTCTAACAACTCTTCCAATGCACCGCCTAAAATTGACTACAAATAAACACACAGCATAATCTAAAGTCTGGTGTGTAAGGTTTGACTCAGTCCAAGATACCCCAAGTGATGAAAGATGGAGTATTAGAGTTTTACATGTGATTTGTTAGTATCCTGTCAGATCTACATGTGTTGGTGTTGGATAAAGCGAAGTTTGAATTCTATGAACGTTAGGTTAATGGACTACGTTTGAAGAGTGAGTGATGAGATTCACAGAATATAGTACGTTTTGTAAAGGCATTTGTTGTTGAAATAGCAGTTTACCAAATTTCTACAGTGGCAGAATCTAATGTTGAGACTTGTACGGTGTGGGCCCATTTTTGCTGTGATTGCTATTGGATAGATTCATGTGTCTCGCTACCACATCAATCGCTCCTAAATGTTTATGCTTTCTAACAATATCTTTCTCAATAGAGAACTCTGGAAATGTTTTCCCAACATCGGTAAAAGGATTTTGTTGTCTGTTTTTGTTTTTATACATATGGCTCAGTAGTTAAAGCATCGCGCTCACAATCATAAGGTAGTAAGTTCAAATTCTTGGACCAGGTTGTGTTGCGTTCTTGAGCAAGACACTTTATTTCACGTTACTCCAGTTCACTCATCTGTAGAAACGACATCACTGGTGTTAAGCTGTATCGGCCTTTGCCTTTCTCTTGGGTAACATCAGTAGCACGGATAGGGGAGGCTGTTATGTATGAGTGACTGCTGGTCTTCCATAAACAACATTGTCCCATTGTCTGGACTTGTGCCTCGGAGGGGAAATTTCTAGGCGCAATCCCATGGTCATTCATGACCGAAGGGGTTCTTTACTATTTTTTATATATAAATATATTCATTTCGTACTCCTTATGCATTATAATCTTTTTATACTCAACCTCATGTGAAAAAAATACTGTTCATTTCAAGGCTTCACCAGAATCTATCTCTTTTTACAGTAGCTGAAGAAGCGAGCAGTCGCACAAAAATCTAAATGTTCCGGAATGCTACTGTTAGATGATATACGTATATTTCCTTCATATGAGTAAATTCGAGATTCATTCGCTCTTTTTATTTATTTCACGTAGACATTGGTCATAGTCCCAGTGAATTTCTAATTAGTTGTAAAGTATTCTCAGTGAATAATACTTCGATTAAACGAATTAAGAAATGCCTTTTGAGTCTCATATGTGTCTACTTACCACACATGTATATATTTACATGAATTTCTATATCTATGTGTGTGTACGTGTTTATATATTAATTATTTGTGTATGTGCATAAGACGGAGAAACGGAGAGAGTTGAGTAGATTATAAACTTGTTTGGTTTAATCGTTTTTTCCCCAACGGCATTCATGAAATAGAAACCAGAAAAACGTTATAACTAAAAAGAAAAGACAAGACGCTAAATCTGCACAGTGCCTTGCTTCTGAGGTGTGGTGGAGAGCTTGTGACGTCAACGTCCAGTTAAGTGATACACATCTGTTAAGAATATGGAGATAGAACACCAGCAGAATATGAGATACATCATTAAACAACTAGAACAAAAATTAAATCTAAATATAGATTTATAAAAATGTGTGTGAATACACGCACACGCACATACTCATTCATATATGTGTTTGAGTGTATATACGCGCGTATGTGTGCGTAATGTCTGGTGATAATACACTGACGTGAAACGGCAATTCAGCAAAAGTTCTGAATATTATTAGGTAGGAAGGCGTCGAGCTGGCAGAAACGTTCGAACGCCGGACGAAATGCTTAGCGGTATTTCGTCTGCCGTTACGTTCTGAGTTCAAATTCCGCCGAGTTCACTTTGCCTTTCATCCTTTCGGATAAAGTACCAGTTACGCACTGGGGTTGATGTAATCGACTTAATCCCTTTGTCTGTCCTTGTTTGTCCCCTCTATGTTTAGCCCCTTGTGGGCAATAAAGAAATAGGTATTTCGTCTGTCTTTATGTTCTGAGTTCAAATTCCGCCGAGGTCGACTTTGCCTTTCATCCTTTCGGGGTCGATAAATTAAGTACCAGTTACGCACTGGGGTCGATGTAATCGACTTAATCCCTTTGTCTGTCCTTGTTTGTCCCTTCTATGTTTAGCCCCCTTGTGGGCAATAAAGAAATAAGAAACGTTAGCACGCCGGGCGAAATGCCTAGCGGTACTTCGTCTGTCTTTACGTTCTGAGTTCAAATTCTGCCAAGGTAGACTTTGCCTTTCATCCTTTCGGAGTCAATAAATTAAGTACCAGTTGCGTACTGGGGATCAATCTAATCGATTGGCTCCCTCCCCAAAAATTTCGGGCCTTATGCCTAGAGTAGAAAAGAATATTATTAGGTTGTGTTAAGACGGTGAGCTGGCAGAATTGTTAGCACGCCGGGCGAAATGCTTAACAGTATTTCGTTCGTCTTCACATTTTGAGTTCAAATTCTGCAGAGGTTTACTTTGCCTTTCATCCTTTCGAGGTTGATAAAATATATACTAGTTGAGTTCTGGGGCGCGGGGGGGGGGGGGGGGTTAATTGACTTACCCACTCCCCCGAAATAGCTAATTTGTGCCAAAATTTGAATCCAATACTATTAGGTATTGTAGAATTATCAATACGCGGGCGTGGTTGTGCAGCAAGAAGCTTGCTTGCCGATCACGTGATTTGGGGTTCGGTCCTACTGCGTGACACTTTGGGCAAGTGTCTTCTACTATAGCCTCGGGCCGACCAAAGCCTCGTGAGTGGATTTGGTAGGCAGAAATTGGAAGAATCCCGTCGCGCGCGTGCGCGTGTGCGTAGTGTGTGTGTGTGCGTGCGCGTGCAAGAGTGTGTGTGTGTGTGTGTGAACATCGTTTGATAACCGGTGCTGATGTGTTCACGTCCGCGTAACTTGGCGGTTCAGCAAAAGAATTCGATAGAATATTACCGAGCTTTAAAGAAGTCCTGGAGTCGATACATCCGGCTAAAGATTCTTCACGGTAGTGCCCCAGCATGGCCTCAATCTAATTACTGAAGCAAGTAAAAGATAAAAAGATAAAAGATAATACTAAATCCGAGTGAATTGCTAATCGAAGCTTCTCACTCCCGATCTTCTGGCGTCAAATGAATCAAAACGAGTAACTCTAAAAAGCGGCTTTCTCACAGCTTTGAATAAATAGGATACCAGCCTTTTCAGAATCTCGGGAGGTAGACCAAATGTTTTATTGTCATTTTACAAATGATTATGATTCGTTAACTTCTACAATCATCGACAGTTTGGGAGGGAGGGTGGGTGAGAAAATCTGATGAATTGCTAGGTAATAATAAAACTGGTAGATTCTGTTTCAGCTCAAAACTACGTATCCTAAATGTCCATGTAGTTTCCAAATAATTTTTTAACTCCTTGGCTATACTTACCTCTGTGGGTGGGTGGGGAGGTGGGGTTAATACGTTTGCTTCGCAGTCGTATAATTCCGAGTTCGATTCCACTGCACAGCACCTAGGAAATGTGTTTCATCTCATCTAGACTCAGATTGAGTAGTAGCTTGTAAATTGAATTTGCTCGATAAAACTGTCCAGAAGCCCATCGTATGTACGCATGTATGTATATATGTATAAAAAGGGAGGGATTTGATTAATTAGAACTTCACTGCTATTTCTAGCATTCCATTGATCTAGCCTCCTACCACATTCATCCTTAACTTGCAGCAAAATAAGGACATGTGGCACCGAGATGGGATTCAAACTCAGCAAGCAAAGAGCTGAAACAAATACCGCAGTCTTTCATTTCCACCAGCCCACCACTCCTACGATGAAAGGGTAAACGACTTCAGCAGGATTTGATCTGAGACCGCAAAAAGTCTGGACAAATACTGCGTGACGTTCAATCAGACGCTCTAACGACTCTGCCAGTTCTCCGCTTTATCGACCAAATGGCTGAAGAGAAGTACCGCATGAGTGCGTTATATGTGTGTGTTTGTGTGTGTATGTATAAGTGTGTATGCGTTCATGCGCTTAAATTATAGATAGAGCGGGGTGCCCATATACGAACGGTTTTCTAAACTAACAAATTGATCAACGGATGGTTTTTAAGGAAAAAATTGAATTCGCACAACGAGCTGAAATTTGATTACCTGACTATGATCTGATTTCGCACGCGTGTAACTGACTGGGGGCCCATTCGCCGAACAACTTGAAGTTTGAACAACAAACTACAAGTAGAAAATGCACGTTTATAAGTACTAGGAAAGTAGGAACAGTACTATAAATGAACAAATTGTTTAGTAAACAGGTCTTCTCAAGAAAACTATATTGAGCCAACAAGCTAGAATTTAAACAACAAACCGCTAACAGACTGCATGCATAGAAGTGACTGGGAGGCCCCTGTACGAACAGTTTCCAAACGTGTGCATCTTGCAAATTTCATGTAGCTTGCAAATTTTCGTACTTTATATAGAAAAATAATATTTCTTATATTTTTGGCGAAAAACATAACCATGGATTGACCGGAGCGAGTGAGAAAATCGATTACCATAGAAACGAAGAAGGAAATAATGTGCAAACATGAATGGAACAAGTGTTAACAACCTTAGTTTGGAATACAGAATGACAAAATCAACACCTGCACCACATTGAATGCAAGTTAAAAAATATTCAGGTAGCTATGGGAATAATCGAACTCAATAAATCACGTAACAATTTTATTGAATAGATGGAAAATTTACTTTCGATGGGGAATTAAAGAAAAGAATAGATCTTTTCTGAAAAAGCCAAATAGTCTTTTGATAATCTTAGAACAAATTCTCCCAGAAGTGATTCTACAGTACTGGATCTTCTTGTTTCAAAGTGTTGTTTTACCAGAATCTGATAAAGAAATGGATTTCATAGTGTTGTGAGCCATGGTGAATCTGCTTATAAGTACTAAAAGGCAGTTTGTGTGTACATTATTGATAAGAATGGCTTCATTTCGCAGCATTTGTTCAACTGTGTCGGTACGGAACTTTTGAAGGAAAAGACATCTCATAGAACATATATCACAAAGGAGAAGAGTTCAGTGTCCGACAAGAAACCGATGAAAAACCTGCTTACCTTACTTCTTCGTGCGTATGCATCCTGGAACTCCAAAGCATTCACAAACATTCTTAAGAATCGCTTTGCTGTCTTGTGGCGACCGAACCACAAAGCTTGGGTAACCAGAGATCTTTTCACCGAGTGAAGTGTTTTATCTCAAGGTGTTTTATGTCTGAAATGTTTTATCTCAAGGACAATAATGTTCCCACAAAACACTTTTAGTCATGGATAATGTTCTTGCCTCCTTATTTGATGAACCACTTACCAGGACAGTTTAGATTTGTAAAATTACACACTCTGCCACCCAACACCACTTCCCTTCTCCAGTCCATGGACCAGCTGGTCATTTCTAAATTTTTAAAAACTGTAAACGAAAGCTCTCTTTAGAAAATATTCTGAGGTCACTTCTTCCAGTGATGTGATACTAGAAGACTTTTGGAAAAATCGGTTCAATATTGCTGATGAAGTTCTAATGATTGTGCCAGCTTGGAACTGCATTGTTCACGTGCTACTTGAAGGCTATTGTGGATTCAAGCTGTGCCTCCAAGAGATTTGAAGACTTTTGGAAGAGTAGAGGAATATCCTTCTGTGTAATGCAATGGATATTGGGAGTTGGTGGCGGAGCTATCCTTGTGTCAAAATTTTAAGGCCGTTAAGAACCGTAATCACGCCGGGCAAAATGCTTAGCGGCATATCGTTCATCTTTGCGTTCCAAGTTGAAATACTGCCAAACACTTTGCTTTTCGTACTTTCGGGGTTGATAAATTAAGTACCAGTTGAGAACTTCGGTCGATGTAATCGATTTATCCCATCCCTCAGAATTGCTGGCCTTGTGACAAAAACTTAAAGCCGATATATTTAAGACAGTTAGCATCATATTTTTTTTATTAGAAAATATTTTGCGATGAAGAAAAGACATTAACCCTTTGCGAGTCGGCGGTGTCCCTTGCGACCCCGGCAAATTTTAAAAGTTATGCAACTTTTACATTTTTTATTTAAATTATTTTATATCTCATGACTTTTATTGTCAATAGTTTATGCATGCGTATACAAATTTTGAGTTTAAGATTTCCTGTCATATGGATGTTATAGCATAAAATATGGTCATTAGGTTCAACTGGACTCCATCGGCCTTCTGTGAAATTATTTTTGTCTGTTCTTTTTTCAGATATTCTGATGAAATATAAGTCAATTTTCTTCGTATTTGTACTGGTATGAATCGATATAATTTTTTCTTTTATTCTTTTTGTTTTATTTTATATTTAGTGCTATGTGTATAGTTTATAAAACTATAAAAAGAAGTGCTAAATTTATTGTTCTCTATAATGCACTCACATATATATATATACAAGATTAAACAAATATTACTTTATGGATAGTGCGGAAATGCACAAAAATAAAAGGGGACTCCTATGGCCTTTGTGTAATTCCAACCCCACCGGCCCACGAAGGGTTAACTCAATTATCTATATATATAAAAATGAGAATGTGTGTCTGTCTGTCTGTCTGTCTGTCTGTGTGCTTCCCTAAAACTCGAGAACTACACAACCAATTTCATTCAAATTTTACACATGTCTTACTTAGGGTTCCGGTTGTGTTTTAGTCAAAAAAATTTTTTAACTTCTTGCATAGTTCAAGCCCACAGCAACATCATATCTCCTCCACTATTTAAGTATTACGTGTCAAAAGTGAAACAAAAACACTCATGTCAAATACTTTCACTTTAAAAATGAAACTATTCCACTAACTGAAACAATCACATTTCGATACTGTAATGACATATACTTTCACTTTAATGGTGTGTGTATATATATATATATATATATATATATATATATATATATATACAGAGAGAGAGAGAGAGAGAGAGAGAGAGAGAGAGAGAGAGAGAGAGAGAGAAGAGAGAGAGAAAGAGAGAGAGAAAGAGAGAGAGATGTATATGTATACATATATACATGTATATGTACACGTATATGTATAGATATATATATAGATATAGATCTATATGCATACATGTATATGTATACATATGTGTAGATGTATATATATAGGTGTACATCTAATATGTACACATATATAAATGCATACAGATATCTATACATATATACACCCATACACACACATATATATATGCACACATTAGTCATTTGTTTTCTTATCCAAAACTACGTCAAAAGTATTGAATGGATCTTTAAAAAATTTGGAAATTGTATTCTATGCATAACGGCCATAACTCCCATGAAAATTCATATATTTTTGATGTTGATGAAATTTTAACCCGTACATAACAGATGAGCATTATTTGTAATTCAACGGTACAAGTGTAAGACTACCCTTTCAGATATACTTACATTGTGATTTCTGCAATGTGGTGCATAAATTGTCAAGTAAATGAGACGCATCTTTGCCTCCACTGATTCACTTGCAAAGTGTTGAGTAAAATTATTTCGTTGCAGACCTCCTTTGAGTCTTTTTATTATCACTGCGACGCACATAGTCCCCAGTTGGTAACATTGATTTCAAGGCCTTCCCAGATGAGAGACTGGCATTCCACTTAATGTCTATGTTCCATGCTGGCATGGATTGGAGAGTTATTAATGTAGAAATATGGTATCGTAGCTACTAACAGTTGAGGGTTGCGTAGTCTAGACAGCGTTTTTAGATTTCATTATTCTCTTTAACCCGGGCAAAGCCGGGTATTTCTGCTAGTTTATAATATTTGAATCATTTCCGGAGGAAAGTCCTGACATTGTTTAGTATTATAAAGCATAGGCTTCACCATACTGCCCGAAGTAATGAAGAGATCACTCAAGAGATACTCACACACGCAGTCACACACACACACAGTCACATACACAGTCACACACACACACACACATAGAGTCACACACACACACACACATATTGTCCATCTGTAGGTGTGAAAATTTGGCATATTTTTTAAAATAATAAATCTCTGAGGTTCATGATTTACAGACACCATTCGAATGAAAAACAATTGGTAAGGTAAGTGTTAATGTAATTTATTCATTGGGCTTATGTCTTTTCCTCGCTATTGAGGACTGGTAATTGGCGGTCCTGATTATGGGGTTGACTGGTGACGGTGACCTTGGTGCAGAGTAGCAGTTGGTACTAAGTTGGTATATCAGTGTTGTCGGCAGTCAGAGGCTTGAAATTTGCCAGAAGGGCATACCGCTGGTGACAGCAGTAAGACCAATCGTATTTCTTATTGATGGATACTGCGGTTTGTTGGAGGATATGCAGTTTTTCGCGGGGGCAGAGCTGGCACTTGGGGGCGCAGGGTGAATATAGTGACAATAGTCCACTTGATGCTAGGTGTTTCATCTCGGAGGTCACGGAGTCTCCAGAGAAAACGAGACAGGGAGGTAGAGTTCTCTCTGCCCCTGGATCTGAACGAGTGCATATGCTGAGAGTATAGACCAACAGATTACATTACTAGGCACTATACGAGTATGACAGCCATTGACTTCAAGGCTCGTCTTCTAGGCTGTAATTTCCGGTTCGGAATTTCTGGAACCACCGTTGACACTGGCTTTAATATTCCTCGTATTCCATTAATATTCTTCGTACATTCCGTTGCGTTGTTGCCTTTATTGAACTCATAAAGCAAAATATGCCGAATATGCTCCTTTGTCACTTCCATTATAACTTTGAAAAAATAACTATTAAAATCGAACTGCACTCTTCAAAACTTGCACTAAGAATTAGGGCAAGGTAAAATTACTACCTGCTTTTATAGTAAGTTGATGCAGGTAGTTTATCCCGTCCCACTCTGACTTTCAGTTCATGCAATTGAAAAAACTGCATTACTTATGGGATGACTCAATATAATTATTCATTTATATTTATATAAGGGCATTACTACAGAATAATGCCACGCCCTTATATAAATGTAAATGAATAATTATATTCTTGGGATTAAAATATTCCCTTATGAATTTTTTTACACACTAGCTTCCTGATAAAATTCTTGTAAAATATTTTTATCCCATTATTGGATGACCCAATATAGACAGACAAACAGACAGACAGACAGACAGATAGATAGATAGATAGATAGATAGATAGATAGATAGATAGATAGACATATATAAGCATATATATTTATAAAGAGAGAGACTCACACACAACATGTGAGTATATTAATATATATGTATCGTTTATCTTTTGTTTCAATCATTAGACTACGGCCACGCTGAGGCACCGCTTTAAAGAATTTTTAGTCGAATGTACCGACCTCAGGACTATTTTTTTTAAGCCTGGTACTTATTTTATCGATTACCTATGCCGAACCGCTATGTTGTGGTGACGTAAACAAACACCGGCTGTCAAGCGGAAATGGGGGACAAACAGACACAAAGACATGTATATATGTATGTATATATATATATCTGTGTGTGTGTGTATGTATGTATATATATATATATATATATATATATCCCTCTCTACCTCTCGTTGCTCACTTTTATTCTACTTCCTCCCCTTCTTTTCCCTCTGCTGCTCTTTCTCTTTACACAGAGCTGGTCACGTGTGTCCGGCTGCTTTTCGTTCTTGGACTCCCCAAGCTCGCACATACTTTTTTGCCCCTCCTGTTCGTGCTTCACAGCGTTCAATACATACACACTTCACGTCTGGCTGTACAGTCTTTTTGCTTGTTTGTTTATTCACCGTTTCGTTTTCCTGTCTTGTTTTCCGTCCGCCACTACCCTCCACGAAAATAATTTAATTTGTGTTCGTGGGAAGAACCATTTCAACGATGCATACTGCCTTAATTCTTCGAAACGCCGGTGTTTTAATGGTGGCAGCTGATGAAGGAGATATTTCTATGTGGTTTGCTTGTTTGTTGTACCTTGTTTATCATTTTGTTCATGTTCTTTTGCCACGTCATGTACCCAGTATCTATATGTACATGTAGATGAAGGTATGTACATACATGTACATATATATGCATATACTCATATATTGTTTATATATATATATATATATATATATATAGTCAATCCAAACAAGAAAGAAAAAATAACAACGCAAGGACGTTGTACAGGTACTGTGTTATTGGACGTTCAGGAAAGGAAAGAAAAGAAAGAGGATTTCACGTTTCGAGCGGAGCTCTTCATCAGAAATATAGAAAAAGTGCAAAGAAGGGAAGACGGAGAGAGAAATCCGCCAACGATATATACGCCGTCATGACGGGCTTCTTTCAGTTTTCGTCTGCCAAATCCATACACAATGGCCTGGTCGACTCGAGGCTACAATAAAAGACACTTTCGTTCAGTGGGATTGAACTCAGAACCATGTGGTTGGGAAGTAAACCTCTTGCCACAGAGCCACGCCTGCGCCTATATATAAATACATATGTGTGTGTATATATATATATATATATATATATATATATATATATATATATGTGTGTGTGTGTGTGTGTGTGCGTGTGTGTGTGTGTGCGTGTGTGTGTGTATCTTTATACATGTGTGTGTGTGTGTGTGTGTGTGTGTGTGACAGACGAAACTTTCGTTACATGGTAGAATACATTAAAAGGAGAAAACTTTTAATCTTTCAACTCTTTTAAAGGTCAATCACCTTTCTTAACGTTTGTGAATGGGCGTTCATGTACTTATAATGCCTGCTTGATGATGACATTCGACAAAATATGGAAACCCACTAGGATGTGTATTTTCACAATTGTAGTTTATTCAGCTATATAATATATTTTTGCTTTTTCTTCTTTTTAACTTAGTTCTAGAAATCTCTGGCGAAATGGTTTCGTATCAGTTTCACAGCATTTTTTAAAAAATGCTCCCTTCACCCGCGAACTTTAGAAAATATTACTTATTAGCAACAGTCATCCTGTTTAGAGTGACGTTCATAGTGACGTAACGATGAAATGCAGAGCTAAAACAGAAAAAAAAAATATGCTAAAGTCAATTATTGTCGTATCTACACGTCTGTTCTTTCTATCCCAATACACCCACATATACACGCGTTAACATCTAAGAGAATAGTATGAAACCTAAAACAAGGTTCCGGGTCTGTGGTATTATTCACTTTTTGTTAGTTCGTTTGTAGTTTTTTTTTTTAACTAAAGCATTTCTATTTTAACAGAAACTGCCGCTTTTATTCATAAAAGTACATTCTGCAAAGTATCATGCTCAACAAGAGTTTTTGATTAACATTAGAGAGAAAAAAATAAATCATATTTGAATTAAACATAAACGACTCACTCTTTCGTTCATTTTTCATTCAATGATGGCAGCATAAAAATGCAAATGATGATAATAATAACACTAGCTTAACACGAAATTATACTCCAGAAGATCAAATAACGGTTGTATTCTCACTAGAAAACATTACGTCAGTTTTATATTTTCAATGACTTCAGACTTTTAAAACTGAATGAATTAGTTTTCCGTTAAATAAAAGGTGCTGGGAGGAGGGAGAACCAGTTGTGTTGCTACTCAAGCTCACTTCTGTACCAACGGATGTGTGTGTGTGTGCATGTAGACAAAGAGAGAGGGAGAAAGAGAGAGAAAGCTTGTAAATATTAGGTTAAACCACTCTTTCGATAGAAAAGTCGTTGGCGTCATAGGAATTATAAACTTCGAGAGAACGTGAAATAATTCTTTTTTGGGACGGTGAACCTTGAAGCAGAAAAGCTACAAGTATTCCTTTCTACTAAAGGCACAAAGTCTGAAATGTTGGGGGAGGGGACAAGTCGATTACATCAGGAATTCGAAGGATTGCTCTGGTCCAAGCGGTAGAACGCCAGTCATGTTTATAGAAAATATGAGTTCAAGTGATAAACTTTTTCTATCCAAGAGTTTTTTTATTAATATTTACACGCTATTATTTGTAGCTTTATCTGCTTCAAGATCCACTATTCCAAAAAGAGTTTATAAATTCTTGACAACAATATATACATACATATATATATATATATATATATATATATATATATATATATATATATATAACAAATAGTAAATGAGTATATGCATATATACGTACAGGTATGTGCATACCGACATCCACCTGTATGTATAGGTGCATATCTGGGTACAGGACATTGCAAACAAAACGTAAGACAAGAAAACACACATATATATATATATATATATATATATATATATATATATATATATATACATATATATATATATTAGTTCAAAAAAGGAAAACGACAAAAAATAACAAAAAACAACAACGTGAGGACGTGATACAGATTGTGTTACTGGACGCTCGGGAAAGGAAAGAAAGAGAATTTGACATCTCGAGCGGAGCTCTTCGTCGGAAACATAGGAGAGTCCAAAGAAGGGAAAGTCGGAGGAAGAAAAAATCGCCAACGATATCCACGAGGTTACATTGTGGAATAACCGGAAGGGAAAGGGTGGAGAAAAAGTTCTTTCTAAGACAGGATAGTGCTGCGAGTGGAATGAGCTTACATCGCTAGCTAGTGATTAACACACGCTGAGGACGGGTAACCACCCAGAAACTCGAGTCTGTGTATATCACGTAAGGCTAGAGATGGGAGCGGCGACCTCCCCTCGCAAATACTAATCGGACATAGACTGCGTGTCGTTAGCCAGCTGGAGGAGATGTCTTCCTGGGGCTATAAACAACAGTAGCACTGTCTTGTATAGGACGCCACACTTAGTTGGGAAATATATGTTACGATATATATATATTGTTATATTTCTGGTCGTTTTTTGTCCTGTTTAGTCCATTCTCTAAACACAGAATGAACTAAAGAGAACAGGAGGCGAGGAAACACGTGGATGGAAGAGTCACTGAACAGGTCACAGATATATGACAAAAGATTTCCAGACAATGGATATAAGATAAAATAAAAACAATAATAAACGAGTGAAAAAGGAATATATAGTGCATGTGTTTATTTGGCAAGAAAGAAAAAAAAAATGACTATCCAGAAATATAACAACACACACACACACACACACATACATACACACTTGCTGAGTATTCCGGGAATAGCACACCTACATAAGTAAGATTTTCTCGGTTTTAACGGAAATTTTCAAGTTTTGTTTTTCACCACACCCTTGCAAATGATGGGAGGGAACGTTTAATGAAAAAAATTTTGAAAATTTATTAATCTCCTTATCCTGCTTCCGGAACGATATTGTCCTTTTTTTTTCTTTCTGTTGCACTATGCACTTAAAAACAATGGGAAACGCCTTTTCAGTTGAAAAAAAAAAAAAAAAAAAAAAAATTGGGGGAATTATTAATTTTTTGAAATTCCCCTCCCCACTCGGTACTGATTTGGACTAACTTTTTTTTTCTTTCGCACTACGCATTTAAAAATGATGAGATACGCCTTGAAGGTTTAAAAAAAACTTTAGAAATTGGCGGTCACCATTACGATCCGCACTTTCTTTAATTTCAAACCGAAATGAAACAATTTAAAAACAATATTGAAATTTTTTACAACTTTTTCATTAACCTCGCCCTTTCATAAATCCTAAAATTTCGTCTTTTTGTCGATTTTTTTTTTCTTAATGATAGTTTTAAAATACAAGACAGTCCGAATCTGCAATCCATTTTTGTTTATAATTACAAAATCATTTTCAGACGAAAGGGTGTGAGATTTAATGGAGACTTAGCTATCGTTTCTAGAACAGGGCTGGCCAACCTGAGGCTCGCAGGCCGCATGCGGCCCACAGACTTTTATCGATCGGCCCGCTTGATGCTTTCTTGAAATAGGTTTATTGAAACAAACATTGGATCTATTTTAAAACGGGGGCGCCAGTTTTCATTTATGTTTTATGTAGTGTTTTTGGTACGGAAAGACTTTCAAACGTCGTATACTTATCTATTTTGTGTTATAGAACAGAAAAATATTTTTGTATTCGAATTTATTTCATGTAAAAAATTGTCTTATTTCGATAATTTCTACTAATCACTGACGTCTATTCAGTTGAAAACAGTTAGCGCTGTAACGGTGTATATCGTATTAATCCCCTAACCCTAACCTTAACTAGACTGTTAACCGTAACCCTAACCCTAACTACACTGTTAACCCTAACCCTAAAACTAACCCTAACTCTAGAATCCGAACTCTAAAATTGTTACACACACAGATACGCACAGCGTAATTTATTATATAAACAATATATGCGTATAAATTACGATTAAACCGGATGAAATATGTCACAGGGAATAACATTTTTATGACCGCCTAGCAGTAACTCTATTCAGCTGAATAGACGTCAGTGATTGGTTGAAATTACAGAAATACGACAACTTTAACATGGAATAACTTGCGAATTCCTTTTTTTTTTTGTTAAGAAGACTAAGAGTAAAAGATGTTTTATATGATACATTCTACCAGTGTCCCAAGTTTCAAAGTGTTTCGTTAAGAAAATACTGGCGCCCCCGTTTTAAAATAGATCCCAAACATTTTTTTAAAGTTTATCAAACATTAAAGATTGTAATGAAAAGTAAAAAAGAAAGATACTAGTTTTTGCAATGATATTATTTCATGTTGAATCAACGATTATTCATTCATTATTGTTATAATAGCATGAGAAAGCAAAATGCTTTCAATTCTGTCAGCAGTGCTCTATTCTCGTAGCACGCGTATATAGTTTGCAAGTGTTAATTGAACATCATTTTTGCCATCTTTTATATATATGCACGTTTATGTTTTCACTTTAAAATAAGTCTTCGAAAGACTGGGCGCATATGTATTATATATCAAATGTAAGTAAAATACACACATTATCATACAATATTCTAACTCTAGTAGTAGTCCTTTTACTGCATACCAGACTTTTCTGTATAAAGTGACCAATGTAGAAAGTGTTTGTCAGTTGTTGGCACTCCGTTGCTTACGACGTCGAGGGTTCCAGTTGATCCGATTAACGGAACAGCCTGCTCGTGAAATTAACGTGCAAGTGGCTGAGCACTCCACAGACACGTGTACCCTTAACGCAGTTCTCGGGGATATTCAGCGTGACACAGTGTGACAAGGCTGACCCTTTGAATTACAGGCACAACAGAAACAGGAAGTAAGAGAAAGTTGTGGTGAAAGAGTACAGCAGGGATCGTCACCATCCCCTGCCGGAGCCTCGTGGAGCTTTAGGTGTTTTCGCTCAATAAACACTCACAACACCCGGTCTGGGAATCGAAACCGCGATCCTATGCCCTAACCACTGGACCATTGCGCCTCCACTGTTTGTCAGTAAAAGAGAGATAATAGCATAAAACCCACAACTGTTTGAAATGTTATTTTATAATTATTTGTGCTTCGTGCAGCCTTGCTAAGTATCTATGTTTTTTTAATTATTTATTTAAATCAATTTGTTTGAAAGCATTAAAAAAATTTTTAAGGTAAGATTTGTTTTCTACTTTAAAAAATAGTTTTTTAAACTTTCTTATTAACAATCATTGCTTTTTGATGTAGCTTTTTAATAAATAATTCAAAGTATTAAGACAGTGTTGTCATTAACATAATACACTGGTGTACTTTAATATTTTATAATTTGAAAATTTAAACATTATGTTCTCTAATAAAATTTAGAAAATAGATGGAACAACTACTTGACAGTGAATATTAAATGTTTTTGAACAAATTTTGTTAATATTTTTCAAATGAGCTCAAAAAAAGGAAAACAGAAGCGGAAAATAAACAATTTAGTAGTCAATGGGGAAAAGAATATTTTTTTCATATGCCAAAACTCATAGTTGATTTGTCTCATCCACAAAGCAAATATTGCTGTTTTTAAAGAATATAATGTTAGAAAACATTATAAAACTGTTCATCTTGAATACTCACAGTTCAGTAAAGATGGAAGGAAAATGAAGTTAAATAAATTCAAATCTGACTTTAAAAATGAACAAACGATATTCAGTTTAATGTTTCAACAACCGTCAAATATTGTTCAAGCAAGTTATTCAGTTGCTTTTTACTTGCAAAAAAAAAAATTAAACAATTTTCAGATGGTGAACTTGTGAAAGAGTGTTTATCAGCTGCTGTAAAAGATATTTTACCAGAAAAAAGTGAGCCGTTCTCAAAAGTGTCTTTGTCACGTCAGACTATATACCGCCATACTAAAGAAATTTCAGATGAAATTCAGTTATGCTTACAAGAAAAACTACAAAACTTCAAATTTTATGCTCTGGTTTTTATGAAAGCACTGATATTTCTGACATATCTCAACTTGCTGTATTTGTTCGTGGAATAAATTAATGAATCGTGTCAAATTACTGAGAAAATGCTAAGTCTTGAAACCTTGAAGAATACAGTTACAGGTGAGGATATTTTTCGATCAATTAAAAGTTGTCTTGTAGAAAATAATCTAAGTTTGGAAAAACTTTCAGGTATAACAACTGATGGAGCACTTGCTATGGTTGGTAAAAACAGCAGTGCAGTAACATTACTGATGAAAGAAGTTGAGTCTATAACAAAACATAGCGATGATGTTTTTGTTGTTCACTGTTTGATACGTAAACAGAATTTATGCTAAAAAATGTTATCCATGAATCATGTTATGGATGTTGTAACGACAATAAACTACATTCAATCACACGCACTTCAACATAGGCAATATAAGGAATTTCTCACGGAAATAGATTCCGAATATGGTGATGTAATTTATTTCACTAAAGTTAGATGGCTAAAACAAGGTTCTTGTCTAAAACGATTTTTTGAATTAAGAGAAGAAATAAATATTTTTATGAGTGAGAAACAGAAATTCATTTCTAGAAAAACAATTCTGTACATTTTACATTTTTAAATAATTTTTGTGAAAAAAGAAAATTTTCAGAATACGCGGATGAAATTAAAAAGTTACTTATTTTTTTTAAAAATCATTAAAAAATTTGAAATTTTCTTTTCCATTTGATGTCGAGGTTGAGACTGTTCCTGAAAATCTACAAATGGAAATTATTGAACTGCAGTGTAATATGGAACTTAAACTTCTTTTCGAAAAAACTTCAAGGTATGACTTTTACAAAAATTTAATCACATTTGAAAAATATCCTAAATTTGAGAGCCTTTCCTCAAATAATTTCGAGTGCTTTTGGCTCCACTCATGCATGAGAAACGTTTTTTTTTTTTTCAAAAATGAATATTGCAAAAAATAAAACAAGAAGCTCAATAACTCTTTTCTTTGTTAACCATATAGGTTTAAATAGAGAGAGGACGAAAACAAGGACAGACAAAGAGATGAGGGATCAGGGATTGAATGGGGTTGACAGTGAAGGATGAAGGTTTTAAAAATTACAAAAATCATATTAACAAAGTAAAACATCGAATGTTAAAACAAAGGTGAAGAGAAGGACGTGGCTGACCCCACAAACCACGTTCTCACACTGAAGACTTTATTTTTTCCCTTTTGTGTACTCGCTTAAACAGGTTCTTCCACTCTCAACACGCCACAGACTTCCATCTTTTCCGAAACACACCGTGTGACAGGCATTTCTTCTCCAGCCTTATTTTTCCTTTCATATGGGAAAGGAAAAAGTCAACCAACCCAAAGCTGGAGATAAAAATGCCCGGCACAATCCCTTTCAATTTCGTCTTCCACACTACCTCTTTCGCAATAGCTACTACCGAGAGAAAACAGGCCTGCTCTTCCTTGTTAAGGGAGGGCAGCGGAACGATCTTAATTATAGATTCGGACGACAGTTGTAGTCTTCTTAGATGTGACAGCAGATGTTCGACTTAAGCCCAGAGTTCCGAAATCTTCGGACATTGTACAATTGCGTGCAGAACATGTTCACTATCCTGCTCGCATCTTGGACAAGCCGGCGAAGACGCAGAACCATGTCTAAAGAGCTTATCCCGAACAAGTAAAGCACCTCTGTAACAACACTGCCATGCCAAGGACTTCTGGTAATTGTCCATAGGCCCTGGCCTGAATGTTCGTCGGTACAGGCTGGCGAGTTGACCTTCGTCGAAGCCCAAAGAAGCTCAATAGCTGATGAAAATTTGAGCAGTCAAATGCGCTGTGCAGTAAGTAACCTTGAAATAGATTTGAAGACAATAAATCAAAAGAAAATAAAGCAAATATCTCATTAAATTATGACTTTCATACTTGTTCTATTTTTATTGCATCCTTTATTGTGTAAAGCATTTGTTTCAAAAAATAAATTTAATTTGTAAGTGGCTATAAAGCAATAGCTTACAATTTTTTAATTTTAAACAAACGAAAAGTATGAAAAATTCTTGATTCTGTAATTTGATTATTTGACAATTAGTGCATAAAGTATACAAGCAGCCCTCAAAAAACTTTCTGTCATTAAAGTGGCTCGCAATGTAATTTGAGTTGGTCAGCCCTGTTCTAGAACATCCCACGACGCCCTGGTTCCTTCCTCGCTTCTTTGTCACATGTATTAATGTTTTTAAATATTTTTCTCCCCCTAAACACATTAGTGGTCCTTTGCTAAGATTAAGCAACAACAATAAAAATTGCAATTTACATGTTTAATTCCCCACCCCACCCCAAGCGAGTCCGTATGTGTGTGTGTAACAAAATCATATTTACTAACAGAAAAGTATGTTATTAAAATAAATCATCTTTTACATTTCTTTTTTAAATTACTCTGTCGCCCTGATGAAATTCTTTACACACATACATACACACACACTCACAAACACACTCGGCGTGTGCTATATACTTTTCTAGAGTGTGTAGTAAATATATATAGAGAGAGGAGAAAAGTTTACCGTGCGAAAAGCGAAAAATGAAGATATTCACCAAGTGAATTTTTTTCTGTTACTGTCACAGATTTTGAAATATTAAAATTAAGTGACAATTTTCAAATTTGGTAAATGGCAGTACTTTTTCATGCTGAATCTGAGTTTGTGATTCATTTATTCCAGAAAAATCTTAGTAAAATGTTACAGATGTTTAAAGTTTGATCATATTTACCCAATCCGAAAACAGGATTCGTACAGGATAGCTGTGACAAAATGAAAGTAAACATTAGAAGAGGAAGCTTTAAAAAAATGAAGGCAATACACAAGAGATAATACATATACAGAGTGATAAAGAGCTTGATAAATAATAGAGAGAGATAGGTTGATGGTGACAGAGAATAGATTTTTCCATCTAAAAATTGAGTTATTTCTCGTAGAAAATTTATTTACAGATGGCATTCTCTTTGGGACGTCGAATTCGAAAATGAAATTCGTTTTTCTGGAGGACGCACCGTTTCAGACTCTTTCGAGATTAAACACTCATGCGTGGTCTGATCAATAAATACCCGGACTGTTGCCATAGTAACGAGGCTAAAGCACGCAGAGTGAAGCCACTTGGCACAGATTGACATTGAACTCTGCTGTGCGTGCACACTAAGTTTTAACGTTCTAGCTCACTTCTGCTTTTTACAGCAGTGCTTGGAAGGAAGGTGTGTAGTGTGTGATCGTCGCATTGACCATGACAGAGAAAGTTGAGCAAAGAACCTGCATCAAACTTTGCCAAAAGCTCAGAGGCCTACACAAATTTTTTTTCAAAGTTCTCATCGTTCTCAACGCAATCAAGATCTTGTGCAATTGAAACCCGAGTGTTTTTTTTTTTTTGGTTTTTTGTGTTTTTGTTTTTTGTCAGCTGAAAGCAGTTTTGGAACAAACCTGGCTGACGCGCATCTCATACCCAAATCTTCAGTGATAATGGGCTGAACTGAACCGTAACTAATCTGCACATCCTCTGATAATTCACAGATGGTGATTCGACGATTTCCTCTCACAGCTGCACGCACATCGGCAATGTTTTTCTCAATTCTGCTGGTTGCGAATCTCCTAGAACGTTCGTCAATATCGACATCTTTTCGGCCATCTTGGAAACGTCTGAACCACTCGCACACGTTCGTACATACATACATGCATGCATACATACATACATACATACATACATAC
Source organism: Octopus bimaculoides (assembly GCF_046866305.1). NCBI lineage: Eukaryota > Metazoa > Mollusca > Cephalopoda > Octopoda > Octopodidae > Octopus > Octopus bimaculoides. Next base: position 25,871,831 of record NC_142930.1, on the reverse strand, counting down.
ATACATGCGTACAAACTGTACACAAGTTGCCTCAACCAATTCCTCCAGGACCATTGTGAGTCGAACAACATTGTGACTGGTGAACAGGCTGGTGGAAAGAAGGGAGTGTGAAGATGTGCCGAACAACTTTTGATAAGCAAAGCTGTACTGTCTGAAGTAAGAAAACAACGTAGAAACATTGTGACAGTATGGCTTGACTATAAGAAGGCATTCGACTCCATCATGGCTGTTGAAGTGCCTACATCTAGCAAAAGTACCTACTACCTTAGTTGCTGCTATAGAGATTCACAAAGACATGGACAATAATTGTTACCTTTACAACTTAGAACAGAATAATTGTTTCTCATAATATAGGCATTTCAAAGGAAATATTCCATGGAGATAGTTTTTCTGTACTTCTTTTCATTTTGGCACTGAATCCATTATCGTTCCTACTGCAGAAAACAAATGGTTACATGTTAGGATCTTCAACGGCTAGAAATATCAATGTAACTCATAATTTCTTTGTAGACGACCTGGATATTTGTACTAAAAGTATTATGAATGCCAAAAAACAACTGGAATTAACATTTTCAGTTGATATAGACATGGAATTTGGCCAAAAGAAATGTTCATATTTGGTAATAGGACGAGGAAAGTCAGTCCCCCAAACCCAAAACCTGGACATCAACGGTCTCCCATTCCACGCAAAGAATGTTACAAGTACTTAGGCTTAGGCAGAAATGTATCATATGAAGGCACTGTGGATACAGATAGAGTGACCCGAGAATATTACACCAGACTTAGGAAAATATGGCAGTCGGAACGCTCCTTCTACAACAAAACAATATCCCACAATGCATTTGCAGTACCGTTGCTGATCCCAACATTTGGGATACTTGATTGGTCTGTAGAGGAAGGAAATCCACTCCATAGATACCCAAACCCGCAAAATCCTGACAACTGGGAACTTCCACAGAAACAGTGATGTTGACAGGCTCTGCCTAAGAAGAAATAAAGGTGGTAGAGGTCTGAGATCAGTGAAGACGGCCTTCGAATGCCGTATGGCATCACCCAAGCAACACCTGCTAAACAACAGCAGCAAAAATAAATATATAAATGCAGTGCTGAAAAGTGAAGTGAGGAATATTGTACGAGTTGGTAGTGAGCTCCTCAGGAAGCACTCTCTTCCTGATGATCTCCTATACAGCCCCAAAACGGACAAGACCTGGATAGAAAGCACTCAACATACAAAAAAAAAAGACTACGCATGGGTATGTTTCCCGGAAGCTTGAAGAAGACAGTAGAATTGACACGAAGCACAGTCTCTCTTGTACACAAGACCACTACAGCACATCATACTTTGAGGGCTATGCGTTTGCAATCTAGGAACATGGGATTGCCACAAGGTACCTGGTGAACAAGAGATACAGTGACGCTCTTGTAATCCCAAGGTGCAACCGCATGTATAGGCTATGGAAGATATGATGCATGTGATTAGCAGCTGTCCTAAAATGTCGTTACAGTATTATCTCCCTATGCAGCACGATGTTGTGGCTAAAACAATTTACAATGTCATCCGCAAAAAAGACTGTCCTGAAATAAACTTAGAAAATCGCTCTGTTATGGAATACTTTCATAAACCCCAACCCAAGGAATACTGGTGGAATATTCCCATCAAAACGTCCGTCAAATGTAAACATAACAGGCCGGATATTGTTGTTTGTGGGAGAGGGACAAATGTATGTACCATCATAGAGGTCAGCTGCCCTGCAAATATAAATATCTCTTTGAAAATCAAAGAAAAGAGGACACCTATGGACAACTGCTTCGAAACCTCCAGCTTCTATATCCAGGCTATGTATTCATATTCATACCAATAATAATTGGCGCATTATATTTTGCTAGTAAACGCTTAAACGAGAATCTGGATAAACTGAGATTTCCAGAAAGAAAAATTGACCGGCTAATTCTTACATTACAAGTGCAATCTGCGAATGGAACAGTAAAAATATGCAAAGCTTTTCTCAAGTTCCAAATGTGAACTTGTCTGTGTTAACTACATCCCAAAGATGGAGCCTTGTATCTCTGTTGGAAACCGGCTCCCTCCTCAGTGGAAGATTTATAATAATTAAAAAATAGAAGAGACACATACATACATACATACAAACATAGACAAGTAGACAGACAGACGGGCAGGCAGGCAAGCGGGCAGGCAGGCAAGCGGGCAGGCAGGCAAGCGGGCAGGCAGGCAAGCGGGCAGGCAGGCAAGCGGGCAGGCAGGCAAGCGGGCAGGCAGGCAAGCGGGCAGGCAGGTAGGTAGATAGGTAGGTTGGTAGGTAGATAGGTAGGTAGGTCCTTGTGTTCTCATTTTAGCTTTAGACAATAATGCTATTTAATATACGTTTTAGTATGAGTGTGAACATCTTTAAATATAAATTTGAAAGCTGAATCAACGGAGAAGAGTTACAACTACATGAAATTTCCAAACGGTTTGAATGTATAAGTCTTCGATATCCGAGTGGCTAAAATGTATCAGCAGAAGAGCACCCGGGAGTCATGGCTTAGATGCGGCTCGACTCCCTGTGTAAGAAGTTAAGAGCCGAAAAATTTGTCCGAGGAGAGTTACTTCTCTGAAGGCCAACTATTTAGCTCTCTTGGGAGTTTCCTACCACTATGTGTGCGTGCGTGCGTGTGTGCGTGTGTGTGTGTGTGTATGTGTGTGTTCAGTACCTTGTAGGAATATATTATCAAGTGATCATTAATACTTTTATCATGGGAAAGTTCTAACCCAATATGGCGTCACAACCCGACTGTCATGTGCCAAGGGGGATAATTCCCAAATAAAAATTTTTCAAGACGCTTTCTTTAAAGGGAGATAACTTGTACATGACTTGATATTAAAAATTAACATTTAGTATAGGTATTATTAATAGCTTGCTTAAGGCCTGGAGCTGACAGGATCGTTAGCACGCCAGGCAAAATGCTTAGCGGTATTTCTTCTGTCACTACGTTGTGAGTTCAAATTCCGCCGAGGTCGACTTTGCCTTTCATCCTTCCAGGGTCAATAAATTAAGTATCAGTTGCGTACTGGGGTCGATGTAATCGGCCAGTCCCCTCCCCAAAAATTTCAGGCTTTGTGTCCTTAGTAGAAAGGATTATTAATAGCTTGCTTAAGGCGGCGAGCTGGCAGAATCGTTAGCATGCCGGACAAAATGCTTAGTGGTATTTCGTTTGTCTTAACGGTCTGAGTTCAAGTGCCGCCAGGGTCAACTTTGCCTTTCATCCTTTCGGAGTTGGTAACATAAGTACCAGTTGAGCACTGGGGTTACAGATCCTCAGCTCACAAAACCGGTTGCTCCATGTCCACGTTGGCACATTTGGGTGGTCGAGACGGTACCTGTCAGACAGTTGAAAGCGTCTGAGCAGATCTCTGAGGCATTTGCATCCCCTTCTATTACTGTCTCTCCCCACGTAGTCTAGATGTGTGTCCAAGGTAGCATTCCAATCCCCCACTAAAAGTAAAGGACGAGACGTTCCCAGGAATACTTCTAGACGTTGAAAGAAATCCGGCCGACCTGTTAAAGGTGGTACATAGACTGCTAGGAGTTGAAAAGCGCACCCATCGCTGCGGTCGACATCCAGGACAACCAGTCTACCCTCTGGGTCTACCAATATCGTCTTTACTTCGAGATCCAGACTCTTGCGAAAAAGAACCGCCGTGCTACTACCGCCCATCCTCAGCAGACAGGGAGAAAAATAAATGTTAAACTGTCCGCCAAACATGGACTTTAAGGCCCGTGGCTCATATAGCCTTGTCTCACTTATGGCTATGATTCCCAAATCATGTGACTTCATGTCATTTAAGAGGTACCCTTGTTTCCAAGGGGACCCCAAGCCACACGCATTCACACAACCAATCTTGACCATGATCCTATTGAGTTGTGTGCTTTAAAACACAAACGAAACGAACAGAGAGTTACTTACCATTCGAAAGTTCAGTTTCCTCCTTTGATTTTTCACCAAGGAGGCTACTATACAGTTTTTACATAAATATTTTTGACATCCCACTACCGCATTGGGGAAGAGGGATTTTAGTGTGTGGTGCAATGTTGGTGAAATGTGGTAAATTTTGATGTTTTCTGGTGGTGTTGTGTATGGGTGGTTGCTCGTTTTAATGTCGTTTTCTGTAATGTTTGTTTTTATGTTGATGTGTTTCATCAACTCTGTGTTTTTAGTGTCTATTGCTGTGAGCATATTTCCTGTATGTATTTTTGTGGTGTTGATGTTGTTTGTGGTAGGTTTCGAGATGTCTTTGGGAGATGTATATCTCCCTGCTTTGTTCGCGTTTGCATCGGGTTTGCTCCATTTTTTTGCTTTTTTTCCTCCTTCCCTTTCTGGCTATTTGCCATTCCTCATTGCTTTCGTCTTCCGACGAAATTTCTGAGGATCCGGAAGGGGGTAGGGGCATGTCGTATGCATCTGCGTTTGCTTGTGTAAGTGGTTGTGTTGTTTTATTTTTGTTGGTTGTTGACTCTCTGGTTGTGATTTATGTGATGTGGGGGAAGGGGAATCAATTTTTGTATTGTCTTTTGGTTTTACTGTTTCTTTAGTTCTTGTTTGTGTACTTGGTGTTTTTTCAGATGCTGTTGTATGTTCATTTGTTGGTGTTGGCGGGTTTGGTTGGTGTGTTTCTTTTGTTTTACTCCCTTTGTTTGTTCTCTATGTTGATGGTGGTGTGGGTAGTAAGGGTTCTTTTTTCTTGTACCTTTTCCTTGTTGTGGTTGTTGTTATTGCTCTTGCTTTTATTGATTTCTTTTCTTTTTTCTTTTTTTTGCTGTTGGGCAGTCAGTTCTGAGGTACTCTTCGCTGCCGCACAAGTAACAGCGAGGCCTCCTACCTTCTACCACTACATAGAGATTATGGCCGTCTGGCAGCTCAATTTAGTGTGGGATGCTATTAATTTGATTTTGATTAATTTACAACAATAACTGAATCGTTTTTCCCAACCAGTTCTGTTGCTGCAAAGTAGCAAACTCGAGGATGTTGATGTCCTCCTCCATGCAGTAGCAAATTGCAGATAAAAGTCATTGTGACTCTACCTCTGGAGGGACATTCTTGATCAAAACTTTGGTCACATGTTGACCAAGGTAGGTCGGAATTAAAATTAGTTTTTCCGACTGTAGAGTGAGTATCGACAGCTCTTTTGCTTTTTCTTTGCTGTCGAAGCGAACCTGTATTGTGGCATATTCGTTCCACCATAACGAGCGCAAACATTTTTCTATGAGTTTTTGGAGTGCTTGTTCTGGTCTGCGTGTTTTTGCGTTTATAATCTTGTACACTATTGTTCTCTTTTGTGTGGTCTTTATGATGTTTTGAGGAATGTTTAGGTGTAGACTTGAGCCCTTTTCAGTAAAGAGGACTTTTGTTTGTTTTATTTGTTCTGGTGTGAAATGTAGAAGGGTCTTCTTTTTTTTTTTTTTGTTTCAATGCTTCTGCGAAATTGTTTTTGGCAGTAGTGTTGGTGGCAGAGGTGTCTGTTTTTGCAGTAGAAGGTGAAGTTTTAGTGGTAATGATGGTCTTTTCTTTCGTACAGTTTGACGGCTTTGCAACGGCATCGTTGTTGTTGCTGGTGGTAGCAGTGGTGGTGGTGGTGGTGGTGGTGACAGGGTTGTTAACGGTCGTGGTTGCAGTATCCATGACGCTGACAGCGTTCACTTTTAAGTCTGTAATACTTGTCATTGATTCATTTGTTTTTTTCATTACTGTAGTTGTTTTCGTGTGTGTGCGCGTGCAGGATTCATTCTTTTTGTCTCCTAGCGTTTCAAGGCTAGGGAAATGCTGGTCCATGAAAGAATTTGCCGATCTTTCGGTACTAGACCACCATAACTTCTGGTCGTTGTGCGCACGCATACTGATTACATCATCTATAGTGCGTTTATTTTTAAATCACTTGAAAATATGAAAAGACAACATTAAATAGAAAAAAAAATGAATGGCCCACTAAACTCAAACCTTCTCTCCTCAGATTCATACAGTTCTCAAACTTTAAACACATAAACACACTATACGATAATGTAATCAGTATGCATGCGCACAACGACCGCAAGTTATGGTGGTCTCGTCCCGAAAGGTCGCCAAGAATTTGACCAGCGTTCTATAACAACATTTCTCGACATTTTTTAATGTCGAGAAGAAAATATATAGATTTAAATAAGATTGAAACTGTCCCTAGGGGCCAATTCCTCCCTCAAACGAAAGTTGGGTGCTTCACACACCTTATGGACAAAAATGTTAACAAAATGTGGGCTCTAAATGGTCAAAAAAAGGATTATCTTCGGAGCCGATGCGACATCACGTCAGTCGATAGATAGATAGATAGATAGATAGATAAATATCCTTTTGAGGTCGATAAAATAAATTCCAGTTGATTACTGGGGTCGATGTAATGGACTTTCCCCAATCCCACCCCCACCTGAAATTGCTGGCATTGTGACAAAACATAGAAACCAATACTAATTATTTCTAGTTAACTTTTTAAAGTTCACTGCATTAAAATATTATTACTATCTCTCTATCGTTAGTATGCAGGTGGCGTCACTGAGTAATTTCTTTCCGTTTCATTTCTCCTTATCTAAAATGTATGCAGTAATGATTTAATTTTGTTTTGTTTCGTTTCGTGTTAGAATTGGGAATCCCGATAACTCTGCAACGAAAAAATCACTCGTATAAAATAGGAATTGCCTCCCTTCAAATGTACCAAAATAATTCGGATTTTTTTTTTAATCGAAGTTTTTTTAGCATAATCAAATATTCTAAAACTACTCTGCTTTATTAAATTACTGCAGCATCAAAATAAACCACATCTTACTTATATGAAAATAAGTAACATATGTAAACTATATGTTGAATCTAAATTCAAAGAAAGATAATTTCATAATTGCAGAAGGTTACCAGCACAATTAAGAAGTAAAGTTTTGACAAATCAAAATAATATAATACTTTACTGTATTTATATATTTATTGATTTACTATTTTTATTGCATTTCTAAAAATCATTTATAGCTAATGATATACATTAGATTTTCTACTAAACTACAGATAACACATTTATTCAAAACAACGACTAAAAATGGCGGAAGGTGAAACAGATTCCCGAATCCATTTCAGTGCAGTAAAATATATTCACCAAGCAGGTAATTTCGTTCTCAAAATGATTTTGATTTACAACCGTTTGGCTGTGTAATTTTTCTCTTTAAAAAATACTGTAAGAAAAAAAAAAGCATCAGTAACAATAAAAGAAATACTTCTAAGCAGACGCGTTGTAAAACGTCCAGCTGATTTGACGACGTTGTTTCAAATCATGGGTAAAGAGGTATTGTTTTTCTTATGTTGTCAATATTCTTGGGAAAATCTTGAATGGTGTTAGTTCGCTCTTTCACTTAAAAATATATAAACTCATCGAGTTAAAATAGAAAAATTATTTGATATTAAAAGGGACGCAAGGGTTGCTTGGAGAAGCAGAAAGTCATGGAAAACATGTTGAGGTTCTGGCCGAAAAATTCTTGAAAATTAGCCCTGAAGATTTTACGACGCTAAAATATATATTAGCCACTCTTTGTGTCTATTTGTATAAAAACAATACTGAATAGCCTTTCTTATGTCAGAAAAACTTTATTACCACTGACCGCTTTTTCTGTTTATTAAATATTGTTTTTAGTTGTCTTCTTATGTTCGGCCCTACTCGAACAGGCTTGTATGATCAACAGCATTCCAACCATGACCATCGCGTAATGTATCCCGGGCTAATGTATTATTTTCTAAGATTAGGATGTGGTTTGATGGATCTTTGTCTAGTATTTCTATCAGATCGAACGGCCCATTGACTTGTTTGCTTTCGTAAAGCCAACTGAAACAAACCAACAAAACACAAAACTAAACAGATAAAAGTCCGTAGTACTGTCTGCAATAAAGATGTCATGGTACATGTATTATCTTTGCATTACCACTGAAGAAGCCTTAACCTAAGACAAATCCGTGGAGGAGGGGTCTTATAAAAGTCATACAAGCAAGCTATATAAGCTGCATGTTGCAACAATGAAACATAAATTATGTTCTCAAAACTGATCTGGTAAAGTTGGAAAGAGTAGGGAATGGCACAGGAAAAAAAATAACGAAATAAGCTTGCTCTTAAATATATAATACAGTTTAAACATTGAACAAAGAATTATCATGTTATTCACCATTACACCATACAGCTAAACAGCAGATCTGTGAAGTTTGAATAAAATCCATTTACATTTACTCGTATATGGGATGATGCAGCATACTACAACTACGGGCTCACAGACACTGTTTCTTCTCAATCTCTTTTTATACTAGTATAGCAACCTCTGCTGTTATATATATTTTCTTTAATTGCTATTTCCTTCTTATGAAAATGATTTATGCTCTAAGCACAAGTTAATTTTTATCACTTTATTTAACCTTAATAGTGAATTTTTGTTCAGTTTCTATCTCTGGTTCTACTAATCTTTTTTTTGAAATCCTCCTATGTTTAACAGGTGAAAGGTTAAGTACTCAGTGTATAAGTTATCACACTGTGTTCATGTAATCTAACTAATCTGTCTCTCTCCTCAGTCAAGGAGAATTGCTATCTCCTTCCCCTTAATCCATTCAATACCAATTCATTCAAGACTACCCTTGGTTCTGTGGAGGCGCAATGGCCCAGTGGTTAGGGCAGCGGACTCACAGTCATAGGATTGCGGTTTCGATTCCCAGACCGGGCGTTGTGAGTGTTTATTGAGCGAAAACACCTAAAGCTCCATGAGGCTCCGGCAGGGGATGGTGGCGAATCCTGCTGTACTCTTTCACCACAACTTTCTCTCACTCTTACTTCCTGTTTCTGTTGTGCCTGTAATTCAAAGAGTCAGCCTTGTCACACTGTGTCATGCTGAATATCCCCTAGAACTACATTAAGAGTACACGTGTCTGTGGAGTGCTCAGCCACTTGCACGTTAATTTCATGAGCAGGCTGTTCCGTTGATCGGATCAACTGGAACCCTCAACGAACAACAACAACCCTTGGTTCTATGAAACAAACTTCTATTTTAAAGTGATCTAAATTAAAATCTTCCATCAAAATTTCAAGTTAATTTAGGTTTTAAACACCAACTTAATAAGGACAAAGTTATTTTTTTAAATACTTCATTATCTTCAAAATTAATTGAAACAACGATAGTGTATTACAATAGAAATATGGTAAACAAAAAGATTAAACAAAATACTTGAAAATAAGATACAGTAATCCTTCACCATATCAAAGTTCACCTATCACAGTTTATCATTTAAGCTTACGTTGATTCCTCTGTGGTGTTGTTTTGCATTTATAATAAAATAAATATATACAAATTATAAAAATAACAATAAAAAATATACAGTTCAGTACCGTTCTTACTTTGCGGATTTTCACCTATCGTTGGGGTTTTTGGAACATAACACCTGAAATAGTTGAGGGATTACTGTAACCCATTATATACTGTTTTGTGATAATCCCAGGTATACTTACTCAGAATTTCAAGCATCCATGCCAAATCTAAGTCTTCATCCCCCTTACATTACCTATTTGTACAGAGTGAAGTTATTTTACAATGTAACATTATCTGAAGACAATCAGACATCAATTTCTAATTTCTTCTTTATAAACTAACCAAAACCAGTCGTAAATTGGAGAAACACAATCACACACACACACATATGACTAGCTTCTACCAATTTTACTCTTGAAATATTGGTCAGCTCCAGAGTACGCTTGAAGACACTTGCCCAAGGTGTTGCACAGTAAGACTAAACCTATTTATAATTATCTAAATCAAAAATTTGCTTTTTTAGTATCTGAATACTAAATTGATTTTTGTAAGAAATTTTATAACCAGTGAAAGTCATTTAGTGATATTAATAGTACTTATTTTCATTTCTTCTAGTTGATTGAAAGGCAATGGAAGATTTTTACTCTAAAATAAGATAAGCTTTGTAAGTTGTGAGATGTGAGTTCTGATATTTTGAAACAGCAAGTTACATGTTGAAAACTTGATTCACAACCTTCAATACACATTTTTTTTTGAAGAGAGACTCAACTCAGTGTACATGAATTAGTCTTATCTAAAACTTGTACTAACGGCTTTTTTTGCTCGCTCACACTAGTATTAGATTTGAATTCTAGTTATTTTTGTGTTCTAAACATTGGTGTGCTAAACTCATATTGTTAAATACCTGTTTCTACCTCATATCAGTCTCAAGTAGTCATAAAAAAAACAAGATTTAGAAATGTCTCATTTCTAACAAAACATTATAATCTGAAAGTAATATGTAAACCTTTAATGTTTATATATATGTGTGTGTGTGTACTTTTTTTTGACAGGTTACAGATTAAAATTGAGTTCAGTTTCTCTAGCAACTGCATCTGTGATCTACCATAAATTTTTCAGAGAAAATTCTTTAAATGATTTCGACATCTATGTAAGTTGTTGCAATTTCATAAAATTTCTCTTGGAGGTGGGGAAAATCAGTTTTTTTCACTTATGTCAATAAACTTTTGTTATAAGTTTTGCCTATCTGACTGATTAATTCTTAAGAGCTGTCAATAACATGTCACCCATTTGTTCACTGCTAGCTAATTAATTAAAACATCTAACATTAAACTTGGATTGAACCTGTTACATTCTTCCAAAATATTTAATTACATTATTATGACTTTAGTATATTAATGTAATAATATAATGCCAGTCTGGTAAAAAAAATAAAATAAATGAAAAAATATCTGTACAAATCTTATGTAACACAGTATATGGGCATATGGTTGTTCTACCAATCAGTACTGATATTGGCTGCAACATCGTACATACACACAACATTTTTCACTCAGTTCAACCAAAGTTTTGTGAGTGGATTTGGTAGGTGAAAACTGAAAGGAGCCCATTGTGTGTGTTTCTGTATATACGTGTGTGTGTATATATGTATATATATATATATATATATATATATATATATAAATTTCAAAAAAGGATAAAACTCTTTTACAAGAATTTTATCAAAAAGCCAGTGTGTAAAAAAATTCATTAGGGAAATTTCTATTCCCAAGAACATAATTATTTGTATATATTTATATAAAGGGCATTATTATAGAAAAATAATAACGCCACACAGTGGACTTCTCAAAAAATAACCACATTTAGTACCTATGCGAGGAAAAAACAACCAACAGAAGATGACCAACTTTCTTTTAAACTTAAGTCTATTTTAAAAGAAAGTTGGTCATCTTCTGTTGGTTGTTTTTTCCTCGCATAGGTACTAAATGTGGTTATTTTTTGAGAAGTCCACTGTGTGGCGTTATTATTTTTCTATAGATGGAATAATGTGTTTGTGTCTCTTTATCTTGATATCAAATAATAGTTGTAAATAAAAATTCAATCACACAAGCAGTGCCATTCATTTCCAATATTCTGAGAACATGTCTGGCTATGGGGAAATACTACATTGCTTGGAAATAGGTGAAGGTTCACAACAGAAAGGGCTTCCAGCCATCAAGTGTCTGCCTCAGTAAACTCCATCCAAATAAACTCATACAAGTATGAAAAGTGAACGTTAAAATGATGATGGTGACTGTATTTCATAAGAGATATATTAAATGAAAGGATTAAGCACTCAGTCCCTACATTGTTGATGATGTTTAGTCTCAAGTCAATTTCTACATTCAAAAGTATTCCCGTTTTGACTGACCTTATTGTGCTCTTCTTTTTTTGAGATAGTAAAGTGTGATTTGTAGGGAAATTTTACTGGTATTTACAGCAGGCTGAGCAACCACAAAGTGTGTTTCCCTCATTGACTTGACTGCCATATTTGTCAGTTACCCAAAAATTGCTTACACCTGTATTTTTTTTTTTTTTTTTTTTTGCTAAGCTAGCACCTAGGACACATTAACATGGTCATCTAAGGCTCTACTTGAAGAGATGTTCAGAACTGAAAACTCCATTTTTTCATGCATGCAGTCTGCTGAACTGAGGAAAACTTGGAAAGGATGCATTGCAAGAGGAAGAATAGTGTTCCTTTTCCTGCCCAACTAGATTCAATATCATAATGGAATGAACAATATTGATCATCGTTAATGATGGTTAAAAGTTGTGACTTTTAATCAATTTAGTCTGTTAATTTTATATATTTCCACTGTAAAATGCTTTTTTTTTTATCTAAATGTGCAAGTCAGAGAGCATGAAATCAGCAATCATTGGGCATTGCATGGTATATTCAAAGTTACAAAATTTTCGTGCACTTTTGTTTAGATGTGAATACTTTGAAAAAGCTACAAATAGCTGAGTTGATAGTGTTGGATTACTAGCCAAAATATGGGTTCTTTGCCCATTCTACATTTTGTCTATAACACTGTCAACGCTACAAAATAACTTTGAAATGGCCCAGCCCACCTAACTGTAAATTATAGCGCAAGATTATAACAGCACACTTGTTAGCATTTGAAGTGCTTGATTCAGTTATTCTTCCTTTAAGTACATCACAGCAAGAGCTAATGAGGTTATGAGACTCACCAACTACTTCATAGAATGCTGACTTAATTCAAATAGAAGCATTGAACTAACACTAAATCTCGAGTAGAAAAGAAAAATTTCCTTAAATATTCTACTTTATAATTCACTAGCTATTCTAAATAAATTATTATAATGCCAGCTTAATTTGTATCAAAATGTATGTGTGACTTTGTTGAGAATGTTACTCTAAATATGAGATATTACCACTCAAAGAAGATAATATGTCCTCATGTACTGCATGTAATCTGACATTGAGAATGTTTTTAATACTTTTAATATCTCACTTAGAAATATGAAGTAAGGTGTTTTTTTTTTTTTTCTTTCTTTCTTTAGTTGATATCTGCTACATCATTATATCTAGCTGGGAAAATTGAAGAAGAGCATCGGAAAATCAGAGATGTTGTCAATGTCTGCTACAGGTGAAACTTAGTTATAAGATTATTTTGGTAAAAAAAAAAAGTTGAGAGAGAAGGTTAGAACTGGTCAAGTTAATACAATTTTGGTTCTGCTGACTGACAGCTCAGTATGTTATATTATGTTGGATAATGTCACTGATGTTGCTGGACTGTGTCACAGGTGAAGTTGTACTGTTTCTTGAGTGACACACTGTATCAATGTTGCTGCTATGTTGTGTCACAGCTGCTGGTTCTACTCTGTTTCTTTTAGTCATACACTGTGTCTGACATTGCCATTACTACACCATGTTTAACATGTTACCTTACTTATGCCCTTTGTATGTGACAAATGTTGAAAACACTTTTGTGATTAACATAAGGTGACGAGCTAACAGAATCATTAGCATGTTGGACAAAATGTTTTGTGATATTTCCTCTGGCTCTTTATGTTCTGAGTTCAAATCCCACCAAGGTCAACTTTGTCTTTCATCCCTTCAGGGTTGATAAAATAAAGTACCAAGTATTGGGGTCAGTGTAATCAACTTACCCACTTCCCTCAAAATTGCTGACCAACATCCCATCCAGGGGCAACTGTGGTGATTTTGGTCACTTATACATCCTGAAAATGAGGTAAATGACCTTGTGAGGCCCAGAACTAAAAAAAATATGAATAACATGTCGTGGTATTTTGACATTCCTACACAGGAAGTACGATGTCTCTTAACCACTTACGCTTTTACAGGAAAGCAACAACATCATCATCATCATCATCATCATCATCATGCAGCTGCCACCAATAGAATACTGTTATCGCAACTTTTTCTTTCATTAAAAATCATTTTTAATTCCAGGACACTACACAAAAGCAAATCACCTCTTGATGTTGGGGAGACATTCTGGGGTCTGCGAGATGCAATTGCCAAATGTGAACTTTATATCTTAAGAGTATTGCGTTTCAAAGTAGCCTTTGATCATCCTCATAAAGTAAGTGACATGCCTAGTTTCATTTCCTTGTCCTTTCAAATGATAGATGACAAACTTTGTAAAAATTCAAAATTATCTTTTAGCTCATTTACACATTAGAATTTCTTCAGTGAAATGATATACAATATATTGAATGGGTAAGACATTAGGGTTTCAGTTATTGGGTGGTTGCAGGTTCAAATTCATTACAAGCATTTTCTTTTATCTCTTTATAAGCTTTACTTCACCAAATTATGGAGAATAGATACTAGAACTACAAAAGAATTGACTATACTTATTTGTAGGGCACAAGCATGGTTGCATGGTTAAGAATTTCACTTCACAACTATGTGATTCTAGATTCAATCCCACTTACTTGAGGAAAGTGTCTTCTGTCACAGCTTCAGTTTCATTTGCTAGACAGAATTGCAGAAAACCTCTCATATATTTCTGCATGTTAGGCATATGTTCTGAGTAAATACTCAGAATACGTAATAGACATTAATAAAGTAAATTATCAACAATATGTTTATATATGTTGACAAAAGAAAATATTTATTTATGAATAAGTATACCAAACCTTTAGTCTTGCTAGTAACATGACAACCTTTCTTGTGTTAATGCCACTATAAAATACACCCAGTACACTCTGTTAAGTGGTTGGTATTAGGAAGAACATCCAACACATCTAGGAAAGCAGTAATTCCAGATAAGAACTTAATTTAGACTGTGAGGACCTGTCCAAACATTTCCAGCATGGAAAATAGATGCAAAATAATGTCAGTGAATAACCAACGTTCCATGTAACAGATTTGATAATTGCTAAGAGATCTCTCTCTTACCATGAAACCTATGATAGCTTGGTTACCTACAAATAAAGAATATTTATCCACCAATGCAGTGTTGAGCACACATTCTCATAACTTGATATTACCATGTATATGTGTGTGTATCTATATAGTCTCACCCATGCTGACATGGAAGGCAGATACTAAACAATGATGATGATGAGATATATATATATATTTACATTCATTCATTATATTTCTTTTACCAAAAGTTTTAACAAAAATGTATCTCAACCCTACATGCATACTTTATTTCATTTTCCAAAGTGGTTAAGTGACTGAGAGTATACGTCTTCCTCTCTGAACCAGTTCATTAGAGAATCAACCTATGGCCAAAGCTGATACTCATTTTCAGCTGAGTCACCTGGAGCAGAGCATGCCACCCAGCCCATGAATCAAACATGTGACCTTATGGTCTTGAGTCCAACATTCTAACTACCATAAAATTCACTCATAAAATGTCTCTAAATATTATCTCAATTACCAGAAGCAAACATGTGCATGGACACACACACACTGTTCACTCTGTAATGACACTGAGCAAAGATATCAGGCTGAGTAAAAAGTAAGCAACGTTTAAAACATGAAATTCACGACAATATATTTCAATAATGCGGAAATTTTATT
Organism: Octopus bimaculoides; assembly: GCF_046866305.1. Classification (NCBI taxonomy): domain Eukaryota; kingdom Metazoa; phylum Mollusca; class Cephalopoda; order Octopoda; family Octopodidae; genus Octopus; species Octopus bimaculoides. The sequence goes on along the minus strand of NC_142930.1, from coordinate 25,856,420 downwards.
CATCAAAGCAAGTACAATTACAATCAACACATTTTTGCCGAGTTACAAGTTTGTTTATTCTGGTAACATAAAAATCTGGAGTTCTGGAACTGATGAACTCCTTGAATGCACTTTCAGCATTGGTTTGATTTTTGAACTCCTTCTCTCACAAGAAGCCATCAAGGTGCTTGAAAAAGTGGTAGTCAGTAGGAGAAAGGTCTGAGAAATAAATTGGGTGGGAAAGAACTTCATAGCCAAGTTTCCTCAACTTCTGGAGTGTCATTAGTAAAACATGTGGTCGAGCATTGTCATGAAGAATGACTGGCCCATTTCTGTTAACCAGTCTGGGATGGAGGAGTAGTAGTTTTTCATTCATTTTGGCAATTTCATGACAATATATTTCTGCAGTAATGGTTTTTCCAGATTTTTAAGAAGTTATAGTGGATAAGTCCAGCAGTACACCACCGAACAGTCACCATAACCTTTTTGAAGAGCTCGGCTTTAGGGAAGGTTTTTGGTGCTTCATTTTGATCCAACCACTGTGAAGAATGTTTTTTATTATTGTACAAAATCCACTTTTCACCACAAGATACAATACAGTCGAGAAATGGATCAGTCTGGTTACAGAGAAGAAGCTACGAGCAAATTTCATATTTGCACATTTTTGTAATTTTCATTCAAATCGTGTGGTACCCATTTGTTAAGCTTTTTTGATTTTCTGATCGCATGCAAATGGTTGCAGGCAGTTTTCTGGCTAACCTAAAATTCTTTTGCCAGTTCTCAAGTGGTTTTACATGGATTTTTCTCAATGACGGTCTGTAATTGACTGTCATTGATGACAGATTGCCGTCCACTACACTCACAATTTTCAAGGCTCAGGTCTCCACTACAAAATCGTTTAAACCGTTTTCGAGCTGACCACTCACTGGTCATTGCCTCACCAAACGTTTCATTGATATTGTGAGCAGTTTCAGCTGCTTTACATTCTCTTTTGAAGTTGAATAGCAAAATTACTCAAATATCACGGAGAAATACCTAGCCAAAGATAAACCTCTGTACCTGGCTTTCGTTGACATGGAAAAAGCCTTTGACAGGGTCCCCCACTCCCTTATCTGGTGGTCAATGAGGAAACTAGGGATAGAAGAATAGCTAGTGAGAGCTGTGTGAGCCATGTACAGAGACGCTGTCAGTAAGGTGAGGGTTGGCAACAAGTAATGAAGAATTCCGGGTAGAGGTAGGGTTCCACCAAGGTTCAGTCCTCAGCCCCCTCCTATTCATCATAGTCTTACAGGCAATAACACAAGAATTCAAGATGGGATGCCCCTGGGAGCTCCTCTATGCTGATGACCTTACACTGATTGCTGAGTCACTATCAGAACTAGAGGAGAAGTTTCAGGTGTGGAAGCAAGGACTAGAATCGAAGCGCCAGTGGAGCACTAACAGCACTGTCCGAGCGTGTTCATTGCCAGAGCATCTGTCTGGCTTCTGTGCTAGTGGCCCGTAAATAGCACCATTTGAGCATAATCGTTACCAGCATTGCCTTCTAGCACTTGTGCTGGTGGTACGTTAGAAAATCATTCGAGCAAGGTCATTGCCAGTGCAGGTGAGACGTAAAAAACACCTTTTTGAGTGTGGCCATTGCCAGTACCACATGACTGGCCCTCGTGCCGGTGGCACATAGAAGCACCCACTACACTCTCGGAGTGGTTGGCATCAGGAAGGGCATCCAGCTGTAGAAACTCTGCCAGATCAGATTGGAGCCTGGTGCAGCCATCTGGCTCACCAGTCCGCAGTCAAACCGTCAAACCCATGCTAGCATGGAAAGCGGAAAGCAGACGTTAAACGATGATGATGATGATGATGATCGTGCTTTGACAGTTCCATTTCAGATGATTGTAACAGTGCAAAAAGTATCAATATTAATTTGAGCAAGTCTTTGTCTGTATTATCAGATAATTGCAAAAAAAATGTTTAAAAAAATTCAAAACTCTGCAAAAATCTGGTACAAATTCTTCCTGGTTCAAAACGTTGCTTATTTTTACTCAACCTGATAGAATGAGATCTGTCTTTATGACACTGTTTACATTCTGGTGCTGAATTCTAGGTGCAGAGGTTTAATAGCTTTACATAGAAGCAGTAGAAATTGTGCTTTTCTAACATCAAATTAGTAGCTATTTACTGAATACTATGCATTAAATTAGCATCATGTATTCCATCCCAGTTGCACATACACTTTTTATCATTCTCACCATCAGAAATGTGCTGAACTATTAAAACCTTTTACTGACAATGCCTTTGTTCACAAAACGCATGATATAAGCAAAAATGAATAATTAACATATGTCCTTTTTTTAAAGATGGTAGAATATTGAAGGATCCTCTTTCACTGGTATATAGTATTTCTACAGGGTAACCTATATCTACCTAGATTTGCTTGTCTTACTGATTTTTTTACAGACCTATATTGCTTCAAATTTATATTTATAGGAATATAATTGTATGGATTCATGCCTTTTATTCACAGGAATTATCCTATCAAATGAATAAATGTAACTATTTAATAGCTGGATATTTTTTAGTCAAGTTCGAAATTACCAAAATGTAAACAATTTTAATAGCTGCTTTCATTTTCCTTTATTTTTATAGTATCTTCTGCATTACCTGAAGACTCTAAAAGATTGGTTTCAGCCTCATGTTTGGGATCAGGTCCCACTCACAAGAACATGCTGGTCAGTCCTTCGTGACAGTTACCATGGCAAAACTAGTCTCAAGTTCAAACCGCAGCATATTGCTGTATCTATTATTTATTTATCTATGTTGTGCTATGGTCTGGAGGTACATCTTAACAGAGTAGCTCACACAAAGTGGTGGAGGGTAAGTATGGATTTCATTCTGTTTTTCTTTAGCAATACTGATTTCATATGTATGCATAACCTTTGAGATTTTTTTAACAAGTAGAAATATGGTAATATATTGTTGGTGGTGTTTTATGAAGAGTATTATCAATGTAACTAAAGGAAAATATCTATAACCAAGTTGCTGATTATGACTTCTAATATAAAGCACTTGTTAAAAGATAAATACCACCTTTCCTGGTGGTATTTAACCTTTTTACATCTAATTTACAATGATGCCCTTCCTACTGCTAACCACTCTACCATGAAGTAGGAGTAGAAGCTGTTTTTTTATTAGCATTAACCAAGTAGACTTTTGAGTTCCATTAACTTACTCAGGAATTACATTGAGAAACAATATGTTGTCTTTATTAGATGACAATAAAGGCCACAATAGCTGTGAGAGTAAGATGTTGGTTTACAGATTAATGATTCACCCTCACACACTTGCAATCTGGAATGCCATGCACCTCTGATCTTCTCATTGCAGAGAATTAGCAGACTTCTTTCAGTTTCTTTCCATGTATACCTGACAACTAAGTTCTCTGATACTAACCTTGGTCCTCCTCTCAACCTTTCCAGGTCTTTCTCAGTTTTTATTATTCTTATCTTTTTACCACTTACACCACCATGTCAGCTATCATCTGATCTGTAGCTTGTTCTTAACCATAGATTTAATCTGTGGCTCACAACAGGTCCTCCTCTGTGTTATAGATCTCCATCTCATCATCATCATTATAAATATCACAAAGAACTTCTCTTTAACAGAGAGATCTTTCAATTTCTGTCCATTCCTTCTCCAGCTTGCCTTATCTTTCTAGCTAGCTCTTACTCTATAGTCATTCATCACAAGGCTACACAGTTTTGTTTTATTATTTCTGAGTGTTACTTTCATCAACCAGTGTTTCTAAGGAACTACATTCTCAACTTGTCTAAACTTCCACCTGTCTCTTAACTTTACATAGCTATCAGATTATACATTATAACTTTCTTCATTTCCTACAATTGTTTTACATTCTCCTCTAATTCTTTATCTGTGTGTATGTACGTGTACACACACACACAGATACATATTTTAGTTTATGAAAAAAACTATATGTCCACAATTTAAATATTGCCATCCTAGTAATCCTCATCACCAAAATACCTAACTCCTTTTGTATTAATGATTGATTTGCTTTGGTTAATTAATTAAGAAGCATGTAAATAATGTTTGTAAAATTCTATTTACAGGTGTTTTCTTCAGACTTGACTCTAGACATTATACGAGATGTCATCCTGGATATAATCCAGACGTATGAACTAGAAACTGGTTAAAGCATTTCTACATCAGCTGGCATATATGGTCGCACTTTATGAAACTTCTCATATTGAATTTGTATGTATGTACATATGTATGCTTGTGTATATATGTATGCATGCATGCAAATAGCAGAAGTGACATGCAGTGTCTTCAGCATAATCTAACAGGAAGAAACCAATTTTTTTCTCACCCTACAAGACCTCATTGCCTAAACAGAAGAACTGAAGTGAATATCCAGCAGCATTATTGCCAAGTATATTGCATATATCAATTCAAAGACTCAGTCTTCAGCAGTGACATTGCTAATATTAATATTACACAACTCATCACTTGTAAAAAAAAAAATCTATCTCATATTGAGGTATCTGCATATATCTGAAGTCCCAAAAGGATAAAAACTAAAACATTTCATTTAAAAAAATAAATTATATTTTGTTTCCATTCCACTCTGACATAAAATATTTAATTAGATTTAGTTTACTTACAATTTATCACCAATGTTTAAACTTGAAATTAATTCAGTGTGTCTTACTTTCAATATTTCATGCCATGACTTATTTCAGTGGGGTTAGGGTTTCAAAATATATCTTATCTATCTATATATATATCAAGTCATCCCATAAGTTCAGTTTTAATTTTGAATAAGGGAAACAAGTGATCAAATGTTATATTTAATTGAAATTTAATCATCAGTGTACTTTCCCTGATTGTCCATGACTTCCATCTATTTAGAAGCTTTTTAATCCCATCAATTTAAAACCCTTTTGGTTTCAAAGCGAAGAACTCTGAAATGTCAGTTTCGACCTCCTCCTGACTTGCGAAAGTTATGTCCCCCAAATGATTCTGTAAACTACGAAACAAATGGTGGTCCGAAGGAGCAAGGTCGGGAGAATAAGGTGGATGAGGAATTTTTTCCCAACCAAGCTCGTCAATCTTCTGTGATGTGATCTTTGCAGTGTGGGGTCACGCATTGTCCTGATGAAACATCACTCCTTTTTGATTCACTTAAGTGGGTCCTTTTTTCTTCGAAGCTTGGTTAAAACGCTCTAATTGCTGACAGTAGACTTGAGCGTTGATTGTTGCATTAGGTGGTAACAATTCAAAGTGAATTACTCCTTTGCAATCCCACCAAATAGAGAGAAGAACCTTTTTTCCATGAAATTCCCTTCTCGGTTGTGGTTGAGCTTTTTCCCTTTTAAGACATTTAACATTTCGATAGAAGATCCATTTTTCGTCACCAGTTACGAGTCTATCCAAAAAGGGTGAAATAGGTTCGTGAGAATGGAGAGAAGAGCAGATGTCAACTCGGGATTTGCAGTTGCTTTCAGACAATTCATGAGGCATCCATTTTCCAAGTTGTTGAAGATGACGATGAACAGTTGTATGGTTTGAAATAAGCTTCATTGCCAATTCTTCAACTGATAATGCAGGATTTTCTTCAAGTAATGTCTCAAGGAGCTTATCAAACTCAACTGGACGTCCTGTTCAATCTTCATCTTCAAGGCTGAAATCTCCACGTCTGAATTTTGCAAATCATCTTCTGCAAGTTCTTTCCCATAAACTGAGTGTATGTTTCGAGTCACTTCGGCTGCAGAGTTTCCTTTTATGTGCTCATAAAGCATTATGTGCCTTAAATGCTCTTTGGATATTTCCATGTTAGAAAGGGTTTCAATCAAAGAAATTTTAATTCTACTATTCTGTAAAATAATATTTAATTAGTTTAAATGTACACAAATGCAGAAAAATAATTTTTAATTCCATTAGACATTCTAAAATACTATTAAATTTCATTCAATTTTAAAAAAGGTAAAATCGGACAGAACTTATGGGATCACCTGATATATATATATAATCCAAGAAAGTTAGGGGTTGTGAATCCAACCCACTAAGGGATAATATCTACCCAATTACTATTACACTAGTGTTTTTACCAAGTGCAATAAATGGGTGCGGGTAAAAGGAAATTTTACCCTTAATTTATATAGCAATAAGAAAATGGAGGGGAATATGTGGTACTCATCAACTTGCAAACATTGTATTATGTCAATTTACCTGTTTATTTTTCAACTAAGAGGACAATAAAGACAATATACAAACACATGACATATTGTGTCATATCAGTAATTAAAAAGGACATCTAGTGACTGAAGAAGGGACAATATCTTACAGCTGTTTCAGCTTAGTGTTGACATGCCTCATTCTATCTATATAACTCCAGTAAGCTGGAGCAATTGATAGATGAAATGGATGAAATAGAGGTACATGTATGATTCTCTAGGCCTCTTCATAGATTTACATTTTATCTATCAATTACTCCAGCTTACTGGAGTTATATAGATAGAATGAGGCATGTCAACACTAAGCTGAAACAGCTGTAAGACATTATCCCTTCATTGGTCACTAGATGTCCTTTTTAATTTTTAATTACTGATATGACAATATGTCATATGTGTTTGTATATTGTCTTCATTGTCCTCTTAGTTGAAAAATAAACAGGTAAATTGACATAATACAATGTCTGCAAGTTGATGAATACCACATATTCCCCTCCATTTTCTTATTGCTATATAACTCATGAACCTGTGAATGATACCATGTTAGAAAAACGACATTTCATCACATCTGAACACCTAATTTTTTTCCATTCTGAAAACCATTTGTATGTGTGCAAGTTTACTATTATGGTCTTGTAAACATGCAAATTAAAATATAGAGCAACAGATGATAGAAATCAGACAAAATGCCATCAGGAATCAAATCTGGACCAAGTCAACTGTGTCTTATGAACCATTTAAAGGTCAATAAAATAATAGTCTAGTACAGGGAAAAGAATAATACCACAGATATTCAGTTTAAATTTTTTTGACTAGTAATTAGTGATTTTTAAAAACAGTACAAGATGACAAGAAGAATGTAATCAGTTATATCAATCTCTGAAAAGTGATTTTGGTAGGATTTGAACTCTATCAAAGAAACAGCTAAATACTAAAAGATATATCTAACCTGGTACTGTACGAGTGCTGTCATCTAGAGCTGTTAATAGCAATAATAATAACCTTTACTTTGGCAGAAGTGTGCAGTTTGTATGAGAGGGTATAACCAAATCAGTCTAACCTAGTTTATCAACTCTGGAGCGATGAAAAGTAACGTCAACCTCAGTAAAATATGAACTCAGAATGCTAAGGTAATGAAAATAAAGTGTCTGCCATCACAAACTCTGGAGCGATGAAAAGTAACGTCAACCTCAGTAAAATATGAACTCAGAATGCTAAGGTAATGAAAATAAAGTGTCTGCCATCACACCAACTAGATAACAACAAATGAGAACAGAAATACAATCTAAACTTTTCTTTTTATCACTTTATAGTTGATAAAGTAAGTTCAAACATTTAATAGGATTAGGGTTAATTGAAATAACTAAAACTTTCAAATCTGTCATCTTGAGCCTATGTGAGAAATCTTCAACATGTATGCACTACAATACCAGAAAAACCATTGTATTGATAATACCAAAGTTGATCTGCTAGTTTGTTTTATAAGAACTTGCATTCTATAAGTTATTTACAAATCGTCCATGGTCATCTACACAAGGCTCATTACAAATTGTAACCAGAAATAACATTAGCCTTTCATATGTTGTCACCTTTTGCAATTTGAAGAGTTTGTGATCTGCTTTCCATCCTTCCTACTGTTGTGAATTGTGTTATTACTAAAGAGAGATAACATGAAGTTCAGTTGATTATATAAGCAATAGATATAGCTTCAATATCATTTCAAGAAATAATACAGCATTGGTATAAGAAAAAAAGATATTTTGGTCGGTGCACAGCTGTATGCAACTAAATGATTTCAGGTACAATCACATTGCATGGCACCATAAGCAAGTTTCTTCTGTAACATTTGATCAACAAACCCTTGTAGAAGCTCAAACGATAGATTATATGGGGTAAACTTTACCACTTGGCCTTTCAATACCTTAGTAAAGTCCACTCTGGTGCAGGTCTTTGGTTTAAGGGTGACTTCTTCCCTTCCTACAGAGGTCCTAAAAAGTCTCATGGGTGCAACTCACTTTCCTATGATTAGCCAATAAAAAAAATTAGCTTATCAAACTGTAAATCTCAATGTGATAAGTGGACTAAAATTTTCACACAATAAATGGCTAAACATATTTCAATAAAGTAGCCATGATTTTTACATTGTCTCAAAGGTCTTCAGCTCAATGCCCCTCCTAATGTCAACCACTTTAGGGTGGCTGCTGGGTGCTTTTAACCTGGCATCAGCATGAGTGCTTTTACATAGCACCAGTACAAGACTTTTGCAGACCAATCCTCTTCAGGCAGAATGGCCTTAACACTTTTGCTGTGAAGAAGGGGTCTTCTTGAGTACAGCTGTGGAGGATGGGTCAACACGCACAAATATATGTACATATTGGGTTGACCAAAAAGTCTGGGTTTTTTAAGCAAAAATAGCACAAATTTTAAAACAAAGCAATTTCTTCAATCAATGATATAATTACTGTTTCATTCCAGTATCTTCTACCTTCTTGTGAGCAGAGCCATTATTCCCTGTTCAAAGAATTTCCTGTTTTTACTAGCAAAAAATCTGTTCTAGGTGAATTTTTACATCCTCTTCAGAGTTGAAGGTCTGCCCATTTAGTGAATTTTGAAAACTGAAACTCATAGAAATCTGAAGGCACAAGGTTAGATAAGTATGGAGAGGGTGGCAAAACTTCCCAGCTAACTTCTACCTCATCTGCAAAGTATACAGCCTGGCATTGTGGTGATGAAAGACAATGCCCATACAATTAGCAAGTGCTGGACACTTCCAGTGAATTGCTGCATTTAATCTATCCAGCTGATCTATCTGAATTGATGATCCTGTATGTAAAAGACAACACCCAACTAGTCCCACCAAATTGAAAGCCTAACCTTCTTCAGATGAAGTCCTGCTTTGGAGGTTATTTGTAGTGGTTCACCATGCTTTTCCCATGACCATTTGTGCTTCACGTTGTTATAGATGATCCATTTTTCATCCCCTGTCAACATTCTTTTAAAAATTAAAGGGATCTTTCTTTTCATATTTTTGCTATGAATTGCAAATGGAAATCTGTTGGGCAAGATTAGTTGCATTCAATTGATGTAAGATCCAAACATCAAGCCTATTGATGTAACCAAGTTGATGCAGATGATTTTCAACAATCAAGTTGAACATATTACCCTAAAGTCCATGCATCATATATGATGCACATTCCCAATTTTTTTTTCAACTACAGAGTAACTTGAGACTTATGAAAGGAAAATTTTATATTACTCAGAATGTATGAAACAAGGGCTAGCTAAAAGTTTGAAAACAAATATAAACATTTAAGACAAACTTATGAAAATGCTTTGGACAGGCAAAGGGTTAATGTTTTATTTTAAAGGCCTTTAGTTTTTATATCTTCATCATCACTGTCATCACTTAATGTCTGCTTTCTATGCTGGCATGGGTTGGGCAGTTTGACTGAGGACTGGCAAGCCAAAAGGCTGCACAAGGCTCCAATCTGATCTGGCAAGGTTTCTACAGCTGGATGCCCTTCTTAACACCAACCACTCCAAGAATGTAGTGGGTGCTTTTTACATGCCACTGGCACAAGGGCCAGTCAGGTGATACTGGCATCAACCACGTTTGAATGGTGCTTTTTACATGCCACTGGCATGGAAGCTAGTCAGGCAGCACTGGCAACAACCACACTCTAATGATGCTTTTTACATGCCACCAGCACAGGAGCCAGTCAGATGGCACTGGCAATGACCACGCAATGAGTTGTGGATTATTTTGTTTCTGTACTCTAATTGTCATCATCATCATCGTTTAACGTCTGCTTTCCATGCTAGCATGGGTTGGATGATTCGACTGAGGACTGGCAAGCCAGCAAGCTGCACCAGGCTCCAATCTGATCTAGCAAAGTTTCTACAGTTGGATGCCCTTCCTAACGCCAACCACTCCGAGAGTGTAGTGGGTGCTTTTACGTGCCACCGGCACGAGGGCCAGTCACACAGTACTGGCAACGGCCTCGCTCAAATGATGTTTTTTACGTGCCACCTGCATGGGAGCCAGTCCAGCGGAACTGGCAACGACCTCGCTCCATGACATGAAACTATTAGTAGCTCTTATTTAAATACTGTCTATATTAAATGATATTTATCTCTCATTGGATGGAGTACTTTTTTTGTTGATCCTACCTATAACAGAACAGTACACTATATATATATATATATATATATATATATATATATATATATATATATATATATACATACACATACACACATACAAACACACACACATTTTATTATTAAAGCTGCAAAAATATCACAAAAAACTGCTACTCAGAGTTTCACATTCCCATTCATCAGGCAGTTGTGATCAAGAATCTTGATCACAACTGCTCGACGAACAAGAAAGGAATCTGGCCAAAGAAAAATAGTGGGCAAAGAAGATGGATGTGTGTGTGTGTATCATCATCATTGTTTAACATCCGCTTTCCATGCTAGCATGGGTTGGACAGTTTGACTGAGATCTGGCAAGCCAATGGGCTGCACCAGTCTCCAATCTGATCTGGCAAGGTTTCTACAGCTGGATGCCCTTCCTAATGCCAACCACTCCATGTGTAGTGGGTGATTTTTTATGTGCCACCAGCATGGGAGTCAGTCAAGGGGCACTGGCATTGACCACATTCAGATAGTGCTTTTTACGTACCACCAGCACAGGAGCTAGTCAGGGGGCACTGGTATAGACCATGTTCGGATGGTGCTTTTTATGTGCCACTGGCACAGGAGCCAGTCAGGGGGCACATATTACGATAAATCTAAACAAACCATAGTTTGCCTTAGAAGTGCTGAAACATGTGTTATGAGATAATTTATTTTCAAACATTTAAACTGAGAAAACATTAGGTTCTCTGAGAAATTAAAGTTAAGATGACTGTATAGACAAAGGGTTGAATTACTTGTTTGCTAGTTACAAGTTCAAATCTGTTATTGGTGTTCCATTGCATTTCTGAACAAAATGCTATTTTTAATATTTTCTTTATCTACAAACAATATAAAAATATCTACGGCATCAGGAAGAAATTTAGAGCTCACCTATTTTGAAAAGATAGACTTGATATTGGAGGCAGAGCAGAAAACAGAAACAATTTGAAATGTACAGTCCTGTACATAGGACCGCAGTGTTCTATTTCTCTACACTAGCAGAGATAACTGATGATCATAAAACAATCACAAGAAGGGTAAAATTATAATTTTGAATTATAAATTATAATTATAAATTTTCTTTATAGGTACACGTTCTTCAATATTTAGACTTATACTATGTTTCAATCAGTTTGCTCTCCTGCCAGTATTAATTGTCACATAGTACCAGATATCTACATAGTACCAGATCAGATTTGAACTAGAAACCTTTTTTCTAAATAAAGGGGTTTAATGGTTCAACCCACGCAGCCATAAAATAAGACACCTGTCAGAAATCAAAACAGCATAGATATAAATATTGTAAAAATGCTGGTCTCTAAAAATAAAAATTGTAAATAACACACCTGAAAACAGTTGAACATGTAAAAGAAAAAAAAAGACAAAGAGTCACAGTACTAAAAACATGTGACCCAAATTTAAACAAAGAAATAAAATTTATAATCAAACCCAAACTTAACTTATTTACAAATGATAAAATATCATCATCATTATCCTCATTATTCTTAACAGATTAAAATTCTAATGTTTAGTCTTAAATTTAGATTCATGGTTTTAAATGGATTAAGTCAGGATAACTTTCATGGATCAGATTTATCAGATATATTCTGCATTTACAAAACCTACTGAAATTTTACTTCAAAATAAATGTTTCCTAAGTGGATAATTACAAATGTACACAAATATCACAGTAGAGAAACTAGAAGAAAAAAACAAACTCGCAGAATCTATTATATTTTTTTACTGAAATAAAATGTTTTGAAGAAAGAATTCATATTAAGAATACATATCTATTTACTTTCACAAAATACATAATCCATATGTGAAGCTTTTCTTCCAAGGACAAAATGTTTCTTTCTCTAAAAGATTCTATTTACATAAGATACAAAAAATAAATAAATATAAACCAGAAAGTGCTGAATAAATATAATTTAGACTTTATATTACTTTTTCAGATTGTATCGTCTGTTTTCAGGCACAATAAGGTATAAGGATATAAGGAAAATAAAGTCACATTGATTTCATTATATTTATATATGTACGCATGTATGTATTTACAACCTATTGATAGTTGATGGAAACAATAATAATAATGCACAGAATAAGAGATAGGAAAACATTTTTGCAAACAAATGCTTTCATTTGCATTAAGGTTATGTACTTCCTTGTAATCTTTCCTCAAGCATATTTATTCGCTGCTCTAATGAATTCATCTGAGTTACTACATCAGCAATCCTGGGGCCCGCATTATATATCCTTAACTCATGTTCCAATAACTCGATTTTGTTTGCTTTCTTAACAAGTACCTTCATTTTATCCTCGTATACAGCAAGCCGTTGCTCCATCAAACTCATCGTCTAAAATTAACAGAATTAAAACAGGTTATAGACTATTATGACTTCATGCAAGATGTTTGATATAAAAATATGAACAGCCCCAGCAAACCTAAAAGGCCAGTACTAAACTCTGAATTCATAAGGTTATTGACTAAGGTAAATCTCTATATCTCTAACAGTCTACTGTCATTTATATTCCCAAATAATTATTCTTAACAGCTGGGTGATTGATGTGTGAAGTATTAAGTGTACTACCTAAATACATAACAGAACACTTGCAGTCAATTTCAACAAAAGACCTGTGAGTTGCTTATTCAACACTATGCTTATTTGGCTATTATTTTACTTCTTTAACTTCTTTTCCACTTGATATCAAACAACAAAAACTGCTAAAACTTCTTGTAACAAGTTGTTTGTAGAATATACTGAAGCGAATGATACCTTACTTTATATATATATATATATATATATATATATATATATATATATTAATAGTAATGATATGACAACAAAAAAATGAATGAGACCTCAATATTATGTAAATAGAGGAATTTATCTGTAATATAATATGTGACAATTATTCGGTTGCCATAATAAAACTCCAAGTTTCGGATGTCGGGGCAGAAATCTGCTCCGGCATCTCATCTGTTATCAAGGCAATAAAAAATTTTTTCTGATTGCATTGATAATAGACGAGGTGCCAGAACAGATTTCCACCCCGACATCCGAAACTTGGAGTCTTATTGTGGCAACCGAATAATTGTCACATATTATATATATCATCATGATGATGATGATATTGTTTAATGTCCATCGAGCTGACTAGGTATTTTATAGTATTTCTGTTATAGGTTCACTTCAAGTCAGAGTGAATGAAATTTGTTTCTCTTTCTTCTTTGGATTCTTTTGTATATTATGTAACATCTCTAAGAATTTTCCTTTGAAATCTTGTTGAAGAATGAGCTGTCATATCTTTACCAGCACATCAACAAGCATGAAAATTCAAAGCAGAAATTTTCTAAAATCATTGTCAAATGTAAATTTGTGTCAGTTAAGTAAAATTTTTATAAGGCCTTATTTTCAAGGAAAGCGTCATTAGACTGGTAGAATTAATGTAATTACAGAAGTTTGAACATCAAAACAAACTAATCGTAAAACTACTGAAGATTGACATCCAACAGATCCAATATCTTTTATAAAGCAGTTTACTGGCATGGCAAAATAAATGTTTGCTTGAAGGCCGTGTAACTGGCCAGGATCACAGATTAGAAGAGAATAATCAAGATCAAACATGTGCATCATGATGTGTGTTAAGTTCCAAGACATAAATGATTGTAAAGTCTGGGCAACAGCCTGAAGAAATGATACTTCAGAATTTATTTAGGAGCGAGATCGTTGCCAGTGCCCCTGGACTGGCTCTTGTGCGGGTGGCACATAAAATACACCATTTTGAGCATGGCCGTTGCCAGTACCGCCTGACTGGCCTTCGTAGGATTTTCAAGCGAGATCATTGCCAGTGCCCCTGGACTGGCACTTGTGCGGGTGGCACATAAAATACACCATTTTGAGCATGGTTGTTGCCAGTACCGCCTGACTGGCCTTCGTAGGATTTTCGAGCGAGATCATTGCCAGTGCCCCTGGACTGGCACTTGTGCGGGTGGCACATAAAATACACCATTTTGAGCGTGGCCGTTGCCAGTACCGCCTGACTGGCCTTCGTGTGGGTGACACGTAAAAGCACCCAGTACACTCTCTGAGTGGTTGGCGTTAGGAAGGGCATCCAGCTGTAGAAACTCTGCCAAATCAGATTGGAGCCTGGTGTAGCCATCTGGTTCACCAGTCCTCAGTCAAATCGTCCAACCCATGCTAGCATGGAAAGTGGACGTTAAACGACGATGATGATCATGATCATGAAAGGATTGTTGAGACAGCAGGCAACCAATATTGTAGATTACTAAATTTAAAGTATACTTCTGCTACTGAGTCATTCAGAAATCAGTGATGTCAGCTTTTTGAATATTGTTCTTCCTAAGACCTGAAATGATATTTCTATGTCATAATCAAAAAGACAATTGTATCAGTGATGAGGAGCTTGTAACAATGTTGAATCAGATTAAACATTGTTAATGTTAGTTTTGCTAATTCCCAGCAGTTTGTTAGATACTTTGTATAATGGAACAAGTACAGATTCAGTTAATAAAGGTACACAAATTACATTTTTAAAATTATTTTTACCATCTTACTGGTTTCAGCTATTTGACTGCTTAAGATATTTTATACAAAAGCAGGAAAGGTTATCTCCCTTCGTTTTTGAAATAGTTGTTAGAATGCAATACTAAATTTTCAGGAAACCACCATCTACAATCCGGTTTCACTTATATTGCCCATGCTCTCCACAAACAGCTTCTCTTATTAATATATGTTTGAGGAGATTTCTGTGCATATGTCATTCAATTTCTTTTGCAATTAGTTTGTTAATCTCAATTTGCTATTTAGGAAGTTATTCAATTAACATTAATAAATCATCTAAAACTAATTAGATATAAAATTAAGAAACATGTATGTAAATTTGCATCTCACTTTCCATCTTTTGGCTTCCTATGAAAAAGTCCTCAAAGATAGAACATTTCAAATTTTTATTGCATATTTTAATTTCAAATTTATAAATATCCATGTACATTAGTTAATACAAAATGAAAAGCAAAACAAAATCTAGCATCCTTACCTGAGTAACTGATTGCATCTGATCAACAATATTTCCAAGAGTTCTAGAAATCGAATTTTCAAGTGTATCCCAATTATGCAGCATTCCTAATAATACTTCCTGATAAGCAAAGATCATAATTTAGAACACAGAATAAAATGCAATTGTAAATTATATATATATTGGGAGCTCCTCTATGCTGATGACTTTGCTCTTATTGCTGAGACACTATCAGAACTAGAGGAGAAGTTTCAGGTGTGGAAATTTGGTATAGTGAAATAATTTTCCATGTGAAATCTAATTTTGTTCTTTATTTGTTCCAGAAAAATTGCAGAAAAATGTTACTGAGGTTTAAAGTTTAATCAATTTTACCTAATCAGAAAACACAATTAGGGAGCTGGCATTTTCTGCATAATAGCTGTCTATCACAAAATGAAAGCAAAATCATTACAAGAAGGAATTTTTATTAAACAAACGAAAGTAAAGAAATTATGATGACCAAAGTTGTAAGAACTTCTGAAGTTTTAATGAATAAAGTCATGAGAAACAGTTGAACAGACATGTGAATAATTTAAAAAAGAAAAAAATCCTAAACAAAGTTTTTTGTGGAAAATTGCATCATCATTTAATATCGTTTAACACCCGCTTTCAATGCTGGCATAGGTTGGATGGTTTGACTGAGGACTGGCAAGCCAGGAGGCTGCACCAGGCTTCAATCTGATCTGGTAAGTTTTCTAAAGTTGGATGCCATTCCTAACGCCAACCACTCTGAGAGTGTAGTGGGTGCTTTTTATGTGCCACTGGCATGGGAGCCAGTCAGGTGGCACTGGCACTGACCATGCTCAAATGGTGCTTTTTAACATTCCACCGGCATGGGAGTCAGTCAAGAGAAACTTGCATGACACACACTCAAGTGGTGCTTTTTACGTGCCACTAACACAGGAGCCAGTCAGATGGCACTGGCATCGACAATGCTCAAATGGTGCTTTCTACATACCACTGGCACAGGTGCCAATCAGGTAACACTGGCATCAGTCATGCTTCAATGAAGCTTTTTACATGCCACTGGCATCGGCCATGCTCGTATGGTGCTTTTTATGAACCACTGGCACGGGAGCCAGTCAGACAGCATTGGCATCAACCACGTTGGATCAACAGGCCTTCTCAAGCATGGCATATTGCCTACAATTGAAGGGGTACTTTTAAACTGGCCAGTTATGCAACACTGGCATCAGCCATGGCTACGATCTCACTTGGCTTACTGGGTCTTCTCAAGCACTTAATATCTCCAAAGATCTCAGTCACTTGTCATTGCCTCTGTGAGGCCCAACATTCGAAGATCATTCTTCACCACCTCATCCTGTATCTTCCTGGGTCTACCACTTTCACAGGTACTCTCCACTGTTAGGGTGTGACACTTCTTCATACAGTTGTCCTCATCCATACGCATGACCATAACAGCGCAGTCGTCTCTGTTGCACACCACATCTGATGTTTCTTATGTCCAACTTTTCTCTCAGGGCACTTACACTCTGCCATGTATGCACACTGACAATACACATCCAGCAGCGCATACTGGCTGCATTCCTTGCAAGCTTACGCATGTCTTCAGCAGTCACAGCCCATGTTTCACTGCCATGTAGCATGGCTGTTCATACACATGTTTCACTGCTATATAGCATAACACACAGGTATCATACACTCTACCTGTCACTCTGGGTGTGTTTACATCCCCATAACTTAGCAGTTTGATAAAAGAGATCAATAGAATAAGTGCTAAGTTTAAAAAATAAGTCCTGAAGTCAATTTGTTTGACTAAAGCCTTTCAAGGAAGCACTCCAGCATGGCCACAGTCAAATAACTGAAACAAGTAAAAGAATAAAAGAATATTATATTCACGGGGTTCTGAGTAGTTAAGGCACCAGAATATAAATATAAAATCCATTGAATCAATGCCTTCTACAGCCAGTGTGCTGAGTACTCAGTTGAATTATTTCATGTTGCTTGCCATTGTACTTCTCTTTTCACAATTCACGCAATGTCAGTGATTGCATGAGTGCTATCCATTCTTTCATTCACATTGTTTTTACTGCACCTATTTATCAACGAGTTCTGATGTTAACCAACTTAATGATTTTCATCTATCTATTGAGTATTGATAGTTTTCAATTGAAAAACACAATTTAATTTCTGAATGAAAGCCTGTTAAAAAGTGCGAAGAGTTTAGTGCATTTGTTAACATTTTAATTATACCATCATTTCAAATCAGGTGTATGTGAGACACAGTTTGTCCCACAGTTTTACTCCATATAGAGCAAACAAGAGAGCCCATATGCAGTGGCTCAACCTCCTACAAATAATAGTCATATCTCATTCAAATCATACCCTACTGGACAATGAATCTTGGATACATAAAATATGGAATGGTTATGAGTGGTATGTTTTAATTCACTCAATTATGTCTGACTATAGGCTAAACAAGAACCACATGCACTATTTTACTTCAATTTTTGAAGTTAGAAGACGTGTTATATTTCCTTCGTAGATGCTTTATAGGAAGAAATATAGCAATCCATCCAATACTTGAGTAGGTCAATCAGAAATATTAACATCAAATAAGACAGACAAAAAGCTTAAAAGAAGAGGAAGAACAATATTGTGATAAGAAAATATAGACAACAATAAAGACTTACGGTTTGTTCTGGAGGAAAAGGAGCTGAAAGTTGACTTGCAGCAGCACCTTCACCACGTTCCATCTGCAGAGTGTAAAGAAAATGAAATATTTGAAGCAAATTATTTCTAGATACACTAGTTATTTCCCTGAATAAGAGTTTAAAAATTTGAAAAATTATATTAAGTCCAATACTGGCATGCCACTTCTATGGCTCAACTCCCTTCAGGAAAATAGCTCTGTTCAATATGTCCATTATCTAGAAAAGGTGTAGGTAGAATTTCATACAGTGTATTCAGTGCAAACTATAAATACATAAGAGGTGCAGGGGAATCACAGGAAGGTTGACTGGGAAAATAGACTTTGTGTGTAGCAAATGTGCAGGAGGAATAAACACTGAAATCATACAGAAAACAGATCAACTCAAATATTCAGTTGGATCCCTAGTGGTAGCAAAGTTTTTATTACCTAGATGACCTAATTAGCTGTGAAATAGGATGTTCTGAACATACAGGCCCTAGAATAAGAAAAGGCTAGACAAAGTTCAGGGAACTGTTACTTCTGCTGATAATAAAAAGGTCTCTCTCACAGAGTGAAAGGCAGATTGTATAATTCTTGGGTACAGACAGCAATACTACATGGTAGTGAGATGAGCCCTGAATGCAGGGCACAGGCAAAGACTAGAACGAAATGAAGCTAGCATGCTCCGCTAGATGTGCAACAACTACTAGATGTGAACAACAAATGTTTTGAGAGAAAAATTGGGCTTAAGAGGAATCAGATATAATGTGCAAGAGAGAAAACTGTGATGGTATGGTCATGCAATACATATGGATGAGGACAGCTGCCAATCACTAAATGCGGATGGAACATGTAGAAGAGGGAGACCCCGGAAGATGTGAGAGAAAATAGTGAAGTCCAACTTTAGGATGTTGAACATCACAAAGCAAATAATCAAGAACCAAGATGATTACTGATTTGCTGTACCAGAGAAGAGCCATTGCATCTTCACAGAAATGATCCCCTAAAAACATATGGTTTATGTATATGCCCCAGCACCCAATCTGTCCCTGTCAAGTTTTCCCCATCTCTCATCTTTCTAACACCCATCCCTCCACCATTCTCCTAACTACAGTATTACTCATTCAGCTGCTGAAATTATATGACAGTAGAACTACACATATTTCATCCCCTTTTGTGCTATCAGTTATCCCTTTCCTTGGAACCACTTCCTTTTGTAACCCAATCCTCATTTTCAGTATCATCCTTTCCCACTCTACTGTCCACTGAACATTTCTTTCCCATGATCTACAGACAATGACTACCATACCTAATCCTTAACACCCTCCCATATCTTCTATCATTCACAATACCCTCTCTTATGTATCATCAACGGGCACCCACCTTTGTTCATTACACATTATATCCACCCATATGTACTCTGTCACTGAGGTTGCCATCTTTGTCATTGCACATCCTTCTTTCTCTCCCCCACTCCACCCAGTTACATCATCTTATTCTTCATCTATCTACAGTTTTATTATGCTGCTGCTCTTCGCCCTGCTTTTTCTATTGCCACTTATCCCCTTCTCCCTAACCCACTCCTACATCAGGGCTTAATTCTCTGCCTTCTACTATTTATTATAGTTCTTTAAACCATGACAAAGAGTTTAAGATTTATTTGTTGTACAAACTCCTTTATGTCAACATTCTAGTTCCTATAGTTGAATTAGTCAAAGAATTCGAAGAAAAATTACAAACTCATGCTAGAAAGGTAAAGAGGACATGAGATGGCAATGATAACTAAAAGTATTTGAAAAAAAAAACTCTTACATTTCCAACGGGAGTACTGGCTCTAGCAGGTGCATCCTGATGTTGCTCTGGCAAAGCTTCTTCAGAGTCAGAACCGGAAGAGAAAGCATCTGCTAGACTCTGTCTCTGAGTAGTTGGATGTGCCCTTGTAACAAGGTTCGCCTTCCAAACTAGAACCTGGAAATTAAGAAAAGAGATGTACATAAAAAAGAACTAAAATTAAAACAAAAATAAATTAGATAAAATACAGCTTCATTACAGTAACAGTATAAAGAAATACTAAGTGTTGACTGCTCTACTCTCACCTGTTTTTCAGAAGATACTTAAAATGTTCTATATACATTCCAATAAGGAAATTATCATTTTTGATGATGCCACTCAAAAAAGGCTTGCTCAGTGGCTTTTCCCCTAAAACTTGGTGAGTGTAGATTTTACTTGAAAATAATTGTCACAATCTACAACTATAAAACATTACACAAGTCAGCATCTAATGTTTTATAGCTGTTCAATATGACAATTTCCTGCTCAAAAGCATAGCAAAATGACTGTCAAAGACTTCGACTAATATATTATGAGTTTGTAGTCCAATAGGTTATGCAATTCACTAATTCAGATCAACAACATATACTTTTATATTTCCCATTTCATTGTTGAGTGGTTAGAAGTAGCAAGGCATTCATGTTAGAGAAAAGACATTTCAATCATTATTTACATGGCAGTTGTTGACTTCAGTTCTATATTACCTTACTTTTGGTCCTCAAGGTTTCCATTACCTCTTGAATTTGTACTTTCTATATTCTTACTCAGTTCGTTTGGAAACAGGTATGATTGCTATTTTATTTGTAAGTATATCTTTTTTAAGTATACCTTTTTGTAAGTATATCTTTCTCAGTTCTACCTCTAAATGAAAAATTGATAAAGGTTGATGGATGTTTAATTTTAAAATGTTTATCTTTTAGGAAAAATATTTGTTTGAATTTAGGAAGATATGAGATAATGTTTTATATTGTTTCTTTAATCTAGGGATAAGGGCCTGGTGGTTTGTCTCTATTTCATGCCAAGGGAGACAACAGCATTGAAGTATTTCAAATTACAAGACAATGTATTTTGACATAGGATGTTAGTGTGAATTGCCTGAAATAATAAGTGCCTTCCCCTAATGACTATAAGAAGAGAAAAGAGATATGAGTTTTACTATGTGAGGCACTAAACAAACAGTACAAATGAGGAGGAGAAAAGAGAGAGAGAGAGAGAGAGTTCCAGAACCAATCAATTTCGTATATATACACATGGTCTTCAGGTAAGTTACAACAGTCATAACTTGCTGAATGGATTAACAAATCCTACATAACTGGATCTTTCTAAGACTGTTCTTTTCTTAAGATGGAACTTTGAGCCTGAAATATAAAGGTTTCATTAAACTTTCTGCATTGTCAGAAGCTGTCTAGTGCCGATCTCTAACTGTGGAAGGAACCTGTAGAAAAGGTAGACCCAAGAAGACCTGGGATGAGGTGGTGAAGCATGACCTCCGAACATTGGGTTTTGCTAAGGCAATGATGAGACCTTTGGAGATGTACTATGCTTGAGAAGACCCAGAAAGCTAAGTGAGATCGTAGCTATGGCCTATGCCAGTGTTGCATAACCAGCCCATTTAAGGGTTCCCTTCAATGTGCTGTGCTTGAGAAGACCTACTGAGTCAAGTAAAATCACTGTCATGGCTGATGTCAGTACCACTAGACTGGCTCCTATGCCAGTGGCACGTAAAAAGCACCATTCGAGCATGGATGATGCCAGTGCTGCCAGTGGAATGTAAAAAGCATCATTTGAGCTGGATTTGGTAGACAGAAACTGAAAGAAGCCCGTTGTATATATGTGTGTGTATATATATATATATATATATATATATATATGTGTTTGTGCCTGTGTTTGTCCCCCAACATCGCTTGACAACCGATGCTGATGTGTTTACGTCCCTGTAACTTAGCGGTTCGGCAAAAGAGACCGATAGAATAAGTACGTAAAACACACCATTCAAGGATGGCCAATGCCAGTACCACATGACTGGCTCCTGTGTCCTGTGCTGGTGGCGTGTAAAAAGCACCATTCAAGCATTGTCATTGCCAGTTCCGGTGATATGTAAAAACCACCCACTACACTCTTGGAGCGGTTGGCATTATGAAGGGCATCCAACTGTAGAAACCTTGACAGAACAGATTGGAGTGTGGTGTAGCTTCCTGGCTTGCCAGTCCTCAGTCAAACCATCCAGCCCATGCCAGCATGGAAAGCAGATGTTAAAAGACGATGATGATGATGATGATGATGATATATTCCTTTAATCATCTTATTGTGTATCCCTTCAGATCCTACACTAAACACTTTGACATATCCTTCCTTCTCAAAAATTATGAAATTCTCTCTGCTGTTCACGTTTTCTTCTGCAAATGTCAATCTACAAATCTTCAAATTAGACTGAACACAGAGAAAACTGAGCCTTTTACTTGGATTAACTTATGAACAAAAATGTTCAGTGCATGCCTGATATTTAATATATTGATACCAGAAGGATGAAAACCCAAATCAGAATCAAATTTGAAACCAGAACAAAGAGAGAAGTTAATATTATAAAGTATTTAATCCATCCCTCATGTTTTACAAAGTTGCTCTTCTGCTCTATTTTCTTTTTGTCAATATTAATCATAAATTAAAGAAATCTGCCAACATACCTGATTGTCCCCTCCTCCTGAGGCAAAGTAGTTACCATCTGGTGAGAAAATACAAGCAGTTGCACCATGCTAGTAGGAAAAAAATGGTAATGAATGAAATTTTCAAAATAAACAAACCCATGCTAGCATGGAAAGCGGACGTTAAACGATGATGATGATGAAAGAAAATTTAAAAAATATGAATATGAAGAGGAAGGTGTTTCTGGTAATGACCATAGCGATAATGAATAAATGATCACATAAAACAACACTTATGAATCAAAATGCTTATCATCATCATGATTAAATGTCCATTTTCCATGCTAGCATGCGTAGGACTGTGCATGTGTTATTCTTGGTTTAATGATCTTCCCAAAACACAAGATTTGTTCAACACATGTATTCACATCAAGAATCTTGTAAACCAAATGCAAAGACAAAGTAAAGACAGGGAACCAGCAAGTTGTAGGGCTCTATTGAGCTCCAATGTGATCTTTGACATGGTTTCTACAGATAGATGCCCTTCCTAACACCAACCACTTTACAGAGTGTACTGGGTGCATTTTTTTTTTTTTTTGACAGCCACCAATACTAGTCAATTTGCCATGTAACTTACAAAATAGAAAGAAAAGAGAAAAAGAAAAGGCTCCTACTACTAAGAGAAAGCATTTGGGAGAGGAAGATGGAGATAGGTGGGTTTGTGCCAGATGTTGAAAGGATAAAGTATGAGAGAGAGAGACAAGCACAGGAGTGTCATTATAGAGGAAATATATAGTTGAAGGAGATAAGAGGAAGGTAGTGATGGGGTGCTAGAGTGAAATCTCAAGGAACAAGGAGAGCATGAGAGCATAGGTGGTAGATCAGAGGAGGGGACTAGAGAGTAGATGCTTTCTTAAGAATAAGGATGGAGTAAACACACACACACACACATACTCACATATATACATATGTGTGTGCTACTGTCTCTTTGCTACGGCTTAGCTTGACAGCTGCTTAATGAAGTGCTAATCTCTAAATGTTGAAGGAATAAGTGGAAGAGAAAGACCCAGGAGAATGTGGGACAAAGTGGAGAAAGATGATCTTGAGATGCTGAACCTCACAGAGGAGAGACAAAGGACTCAGATAATTGAGGATTTGCTGTGCTTGAGAAAACCTGTCCAGCTAAGTAAAATTGTAGCCAGAAACCATGCCAGCATGGCAGGCAGATGTTAAATGATGATGACAAAAGCATGTCCTTTATGTCCATGCCCATTCCTCTGTATGCAATCTGTTTCCTGACAAAGCCCGCCCCCTTTCCCCTACCTACACTCACCATTTGCTGTATTCCCCTCCCTTCCCCATAATTTCCCACTCTCTCTCATGAACCTACCTCACACAATATGTCCCTCCTGAGTCGCTTCTCCACAACATATCTCTCCTTATTTGTGCCCCACTCCATCTCCCACACTCCTAATGCAATCTCGCAAACTTACTTGCCCACTTACCCTCTCCAATCCCTGGTCCTCTTCACTATATGCACCTCCATGTAACTTGGGTATATGCCTCACCTCACCTTTCTCTCCATTCTTTCTCTGAGATAGCCATGTTTCTTCTCTGCTACAGGGTTCAATACAAATGACTGGGGTAGCTGTACCCTCAGTTAAGGAGCATTGTCCTGCAAGTTACTTGGTGACCTTGCTGGTGCTGGTGCCACATAAAAAGCGCCCAGTGCACTCTGCAAAATGCTTGGCATAAGGAAGGGCATCCAGCCATAGAAACCATGCCAAAGCAGACAGCAGAGCTTAGTGCAACCTTCTTGCTGACATGCCAGTTCCTGTCAAACCATCAAACCCATGCCAGTATGGAAAACAGATATTAAATGATGATTGTTTACCTACCTTATGACCATAAAGAGTGTAATATTGATGCCCTTCAATCAAATCAAAGATCTTTAATGTGTTATCATCTGCTGCTGATAGTAAATAATTACCAGAGTTATGAATTGAAATACTATTCACATTACTAGTATGATCTGGTAAAAAGTAAAAAGAAAAAAAAACATAACTTTTTTAAATTGATTTTTAACATTTTATTTTGGTTTATTCTAAATTAAAACAAGTTCATTTCTTAATATGATGTGAGGCACAATGGTTGTGACATTAAAAAAAAAAAACGAAACATAGCTATGGGCTCAAATCTGACTGAGTAAAGCTCATAACACTACAAATGACCAGTTTCCACTGCTACTGGATAAGTTGTGACTGATTTGTTGTTGCTTAGCATTGAAGTGAGGTAGTTGATAGCTTCCGCTATCTGGGTGACCAAATTAGAAGTGGGGGTGGGTGCGCTGAAAGTGTAGCTGCTAGAATAAGAGTAGCCTGGGCAAAGTTCAGAGAGCTCTTACCTCTGCTGGCGACAAAGGGACTCTCACTCAGAGTAAAAGGCAGACTGTATGACGCATGTGTACGAACAGCCATGCTACATGGCAGTGAAACATGGGCTGTGACTGCTGAGGACATGCGTAAGCTCGCAAGGAATGAAACCAGTATGCTCCAATGGATGAGTAATGTCAGTGTGCATACCCGACAGAGTGTAAGTATCTTGAGAGAAAAGTTGAACATAAGAAGCATCAGCTGTTGTGTGCAAGAGAGACGATTGCGCTGGAATGGACATGTGACGAGAATGGACGAGGATAGCTGCATGAAAAAGTGCCACACCCTAACAGTTGAGGGAACCAGTGGAAGAGGTAGGCCTAGGAAGACCTGGGCTGAGGTGGTGAAGCAAGACCTTTGAACATTGGGCCTCACCGAGGCAATGACTTCTGACCGAGACCTTTGGAAATATGCTGTGCGTGAGAAGACCCAGCAAGCCAAGTGAAACCTAAATCCAAGGCCTCTGCCAGGGGTGTAGCCAGCCCACTTATGTGTACCTTTCCTTCTTTGGACAAGAAAACTCTGCTTGCGAAGACTTGTTGAGGCAAGTGAAATTGAAACCGAACTAAATTCGACAACTGGCATCCATGCCAACGTCGTCTCCTTCATTGGACACGAAACTCAGCTTGCGAAGACTTATTGGGGCAAGCAAAATCAGGATGGCACCTATGCCCAGCCTCGCCTTTCTGGCACTTGTGCCCGTGGCATGTGTAAGGACTTTCGAGCGAGATCGTTGCCAGTGCCCCTGGACTGGCTCTTGTGCGGGTGGCACATAAAATACACCATTTGAGCGTGGCTGTTGCCAGTACCGCCTGACTGGCCTTCGTGCCAGTGGCACGTAAAAGCACCCACTACACTCTCTGAGTGGTTGGCGTTAAGAAGGGCATCCAGCTGTAGAAACTCTGCCAAATCAGATTGGAGCCTAGTGTAGCCATCTGGTTTCACCAGTCCTCAGTCAAATTGTCCAACCCATGCTAGCATGGAAAGCAGACGTTAAACGATGATGATGATGATGATGAATATAAAAAATATTTGAATAGTTTAAATCTTCACACTCAAATTACTCACCCTTGAAATGAAGTAATCTCATCTTTACCCTTAAGTCCCAAAGTTTCACACTGAAATCATTACAACCAGTTGCAATTGAAACATCTTCAGGGGTAAACTGGAGGTCATAAACTGCGCTGCACAGACAGTAAAATAAAATTTAATCAAACTTACAACACAAATTATACTGATGAAAAAAATGCTATGTGAAATGGTTATTTTCATATTTGTTTAAACACTTGTTATCAGATTCTTTGACAGATGCTAAATGGAACAGTGAAAGTATCAGTGACCTATTAGTGATGAAATTAAACTAATGTCTGTTTAGCCATTGTAATTGGCTACACAAATTTCAATAAGGGTGATACTATATATTTCATTATCATTGAATGCTTGCTACAGTGATTTTCTCTTTGCTAAAAACTTCTATAGTTATCTAAAAACAGAAATCAAAGGTACCACATCCTGACACAAACTTAAGCTGCAGCTTATCTAAGTTAATTTTCTTCCTAATTATTTGTACACGATTCATCAGTGTCATGCCACAGCAGCTGCTTTTTTCTAGAACATATCTCCTTTGCCCTTGTAACAGTTGATGAGGGTACAGCTACACTAGTCATTTGGAGTGAACCCTTTTTGTCAGCTGACTGACTAGTGGGTGTTCTACTTCAGATATTTTCAACATCTCAGCAACTAACTCCAATGGTCTGACTACTTTCCTTATCTTCAAATCTTTAATGGCCATTTCAGTCTTATAGCTGTGAAATTCAGTAACTGATCCTTTGTTGGATCAAATTGCATAGACCCTCTCTCCTATGCCTTCCCCTCATTCAGCAACCTCTCATATTAGCATTTTCTCACTATTAGTGAAGGCAAGTACATTACTGTCATTCTGTACAGACATTTTCCCAATGACATCTTAATTCATACTGGCACATTGCTTTGCAATTCACAACACCTCAAATCTCTGCTCCCCTCTTTGCAGAACATTAGCAAACCACTTCTTTCTGAACTACGTCTAACTTCTCTTTTAACTAATTGATACTCTTCCTTCTAGAAACTTGCTTCATCCACAGATGTGGTCTGAAGCTCAGAGCAGCTTTGTTTCATTGACACTCTTAGTTGTCTCCTATGTTTTCATTGCCTCTTCATTCTCAAAATACACAGCAACCACCCAACATTGGTTTGAACCTACATCTGGCAGTTTCCATAACTTCCTTCACCAGATTATCTGCATCTCTGGGTCTGTATAGCTCTTAATCTAAATGTCACTAAACAGTAGGAAAGACTTAAAATTCACAACCATCTGTCTATGACGTTTCCTGGTGAGGATAAGGGCTATTTCGCTTGAATGTTCACCTGGGTAGTGGATGATCAGGTGGTTAGCCACTTGCAGTACTAACTTCTGGAAACTGGCTATTTGCACCACAGAACTCCAAGAGACTTGATTCTTCTTCATTTCATGTACCATAACCATAGGCTCTGTGTATGTTCAAATATGTGTATATAGACAACGGTTTTTCTCTGGAGATGATAACTGTCTACATCGATATAAAATGTCAGAAAATTTTTTAGATTCCCTTTGACAAATGAAATATGTCATAAAGAAATTTATAGAAAATAAATGCCTGATGTACAAACATTTTAGGAACCCAAACTACAGGATGATGTAGAAATAAATTCAGGATAATAAATACAAAGGTAGAACACCTAATAAAATAAGCAACTATACATCGAGTGTATTGTATGAAAGAGAACATTTGCCTATAGAAAAAATGAACACAACAGTCATTAAATCCAATCATAAACAAGTATTATTTCTCTAAATTCCCAAAACAAATAGGTACTGTAAAAAATAATCAATGGTGACTAACACAGAATTAATACAAAAAAGTAATAATTTTCTACCACTTAAAAGTGGATGTTGTGTTACAACACAGAATACTGAGATAGTTACCAGGAGGGGACCTCTCATATGACTTTGTGGTGCATATAAGCACTTCTGTTTATATTATTAGAGGGAGATAATCACTGCCATTGCCAGTACCAGATCACATGGCTTCAGCCTTCCTTGGCCTTGTCAATGGTAGACAGAGCCAGTCATTAGTTTTGGTTTTAAGTAGCAGAGAAGCAAAATAGTTCCTTGGTTGCAGTTCTATTATAGACAAAAGGTTTTAGATTTATATATATGTAGGAAAATAATACAATGTGACATACATCTTTCTCAAGGCCATCAAGAACATTAGTGGAGTAAAATGAAATCAAAACAACCAGGAAATGAAATTCATAAGCAAAACTTACCCTGTTTCTTTGAGTGTTTGTACACATTTTTTGGAACGAAGATCAAACAAACGCACAGTTTTGTCATCACCTCCAGAAGCCACAAAATTCATGTCATGCGAAAACCTGAAATAAATTTGAACGGAGATGTGTTGATTTGTGCTGCCTCCAAGAAGTAAGGCGGAGAGAAGGTTCCACTAGGTTCCTCACAGGCAAAGAACACAGGTACAAGATTTTCTGGGCAGGGAACACTGACGGGATCAGATGCATGGGTATACTTCTTGCGGAGAAATGGGTTGATAAAGTAATCGAGGTAGTCAGAGTAAGCAACAGAATACTTAAGATTAGATTAGTGCTTCATCATGGGTTAGCAAACATTATCTTGGCTTATGCCCCTCAGCCGGAGCTACCGGATGGGCAGAAAGACAGATTTTATGACACCCTCTTGCAGACCACCTCATAAACAAATTACAGGGACCTTCTCTTTGTGGCTGGTGACTTCAATGGACATGTAGGACAACATGCAGGGGGCTTCCATGGCATATATGAAGGCTACGATTTTGGTTCCCGCAATGAAGAGGGAACCAGGCTGCTGGAGTTCTGCAATGCAAATGATCTTATGGCTTGCAATACTAACTTCAGGAAACCTGCCAGTCACCTAGTCACCTACCGTTCTGGCAGGCACACTAGCCAAATTGACTACATCCTCGCCAGAAAAAGGGAAAGATGGCTGCTTATAAATGCCAAACCCTTCCCAGGCAAAGAATATACCCCTCAACATAGACTGGTAGTTAGCAACTTCAGGATCAGGTCTATATGGATGCCCAGAAGACGACCAGCATGGAGGAGAAGGGACTGGAAGCTTAAAGATCCTGCAAATGTCCTTCTTTAGTCAGTTTATATAATTTATAAGACAACGTTTACAAACCTTGCAATTCGTACCCAATTGGAATGTTCACGAAAATTTTTCACAAATTTTTGTAGCTCCACGGACCATATCTGAAAATATAAATGTCAAGAACAAATGCAACTGAGTTTTTTTTTTTTATTTCATATATAGAAAGCAAAAACTAATTAATTATAAAGAAGGGGTAATTTTGGGCTTACTTTACTGAGAATGGAAGAATATAAAGTAAAACTGACTTTGGCAAAATTTGATTTCAGAAGACAGAACAAAGTTAAAGGTCAATCACTTATTTCAGCCAACTCACCTAAATTACATATGATTATTAATTGTAAAGGAGATGGGAAGCAATAAATAACAAGTAGCAACCTTGTGGTCAGTAGAGCCTGCTATAAACTTCAGTTCTCAGTTGAAACAATTTTACTTCATTGACACAGAAATGTTGGCAGAGAACTGAATTGGTATTAAACAATCAAAAGCTCATATCCTATAGGTGAAACTATGCTCAAAAGCATTTCCTTTGTGATGAGCCATCTACTACTGATCACACAACTGAAATTCTGTATTATCATCACCATTGTTTAAACCAGGAGTTTTCAAACTTTTTGACTTGCGGACCCCTTTATATTTTAGGCTTTACCTTAGGGACTCCCTTATAAACGCTTATGAAATTTACACATAAATATTTGCTTAAAATAACATTTTTACATTTATTTATTTAACTGTATTTAACAAATAGGTTTATTGTCAATTAAAAGATTTCGATTAAAAAACATATATAAAATCAAATTGCCCATAAAGAGTATTTGCTGTCCATGGACTCCCTGTTTTGTTCTTGCGGACCCCTGTGGTCCGGGGACCACAGTTTGAAAACCCCTGGTTTAAACATCCACTTTTCTATGCTTCCATGGATCAGATGAAATCTGTAGAGACAGATTCTCCTATGGCTAGATACTTTCCCTGTTGCCAATCCTCACCTATTTCCGAGCAAAGTAATACTTCCCCTAAGTCCCTCAAACAACAAACAGCTCAATGGTCAGTCATGCTTTTGCAAAAGACTAAACAAAGAACACTGAATGGACAGTGACCGTCTTCAATCACGATATAAATGTCAAGATATGGAGAAGACACAAACATACACATTAATGTGTGTTTGTTACAATCAAATGGAAATTGTAGTTATGACCCCTGTGCCAGTGGCACGTAAAAAGCACCATCCGAACGTGGCCGATGCCAATGCTACCTTGACCGGCTTCCGTGCTGGTGGCACATAAAAGGCACCATCCAATCGTGGCCGAGGCCAGCTCCCTTGGCCCCTGGGCCGGTGGCATGTGAAAAGCACCCACTACACTCACAGAGTGGTTGGTGTTAGGAAGGGCATCCAACTGTAGAAACACTGCCAGATCAGACTGGGGCCTGGTGCAGCCTCCTGGCTTAAAAGACCCCAATCAAACCATCCAACCCATGCCAGTATGGAAAACAGACATTAAATGATGATAATGATGATGATATACATACACACACAAGTAACATAAATGCAAAATAAAGTGGAAAAAATAATAATCAAATACCAGAATTAGGGTAATATGCTTTTTATATTAAAGCCAACTATGTAGTCTTGTATTCAGTCCCACTGCATGGCACCTTGGGTAAGTGTCTTCTACAATAGCCCAGAAACTGAAAGAAACCCATCATATGTGTGTGAGTAACATCATCATCGCCATTTAACGTCCATCTTCCATGCTGACATGGGCTAGATGGTTTTACAGGAGCCGGCTAGGCAGAAGCCGGCAGACTTCTGTGTCTGTTTTGTCATGGTTTTTAAGGCTGGATGCCCTTTCTAACACCAACCACCCAGCAGAGTGATCATCATCATCGTTTAACATCCGCTTTCCATTCTAGCATAGATTGGACAATTTGACTGAGGACTGGTGAACCAGATGGCTACACCAGGCTCCAATCTGATCTGGCAGAGTTTCTACAGCTGGATGCCTTTCCTAACGCCAACCACTCTGAGAGTGTAGTGGGTGCTTTTACGTGCCACTGGCACGAAGGCCAGTCGGGCGGTACTGGCAACGGCCACGCTCAAAATGGTGTATTTTACGTGCCACCAGTACAAATGCCAAGAAGGAGACGCTGGGCACAGGTGCCATTACGATTTCGCATTCGCTTGCCCCAACAGGTCTTCGCAAGCCGAGTTTCGTGTCCAATGAAGGAGACGATGTTGGCATGGGTGCCAGTCATCGAATTTAGTTCGATTTCAATTTCACTTGCCTCAACAGGTCTTCGTAAGCGGAGTTTAGTGTCCGATGAAGGAAAGGTGCGCATAAGTGGGCTGGCTACACCCTTGGCAGAGGCCTTGGATTTAGGTCTCACTTGGCTTGCCAGGTCTTCTCATGCACAACATATTTCCAAAGGTCTTGGTCAGAAGTCATCGCCTCAGTGAGGCTCAATGTTCGAAGGTTGTGCCTCACCACCTAATCCCAGGTCTTCCTGGGCCTACCTCTTCCAAAACAAAACCCAAAACTTATGGAAATAAGCACCAATACATTCATAATATATTTACTGTCGAGAAATATTGGTCAATACTATTGATACCTCTCACTCAGATCTTTCAGTTTAACCTAGACAGAAAAGATTTTCATTTTCTGTTCACTTTTGTTCATGCATACATACACATACGCTTGCCTGGCTACACAAATACACATGAGAAAGGAAATCCATAACAAGAGAGAATTATTATAGGTTATTGTCAGGTAAATAATATTTTCAAAGATCCAGTCTTCAAATAACTCAACAATGCTAATAATGATAATGTAGAAATATTGTATACCTTTACACTTTTATCATCGGATGCTGTACACATAAACGTTCCATCTCCACTGAAGTCCACACTTCTCACAGTAGCTGTATGACTTCTGAGGATTTTCGCTGCTCCATCTCTGATTCAATAGAGCAAAATAAAAATTTAAAACGGACACTTTTCAAAATTAAACAGTAGGCATAAAATCTTGCTTCCTAAACATGTAGTTTGGGGTTCAGTCTCACTGCACAGCACCTTGGGCAAGTATTTTCTACTATAGCCCCGGTACATTCAAATCCTTGTGAGCAAATTTGACAGGTGAGAACTGAAAGAAGCCCATCATGTGTGCGTGTGTGTGTACTCTTGTCTGGATATCAAGTCATAGTTGTAAATGAGCATCATTGTGATAAAAGTGCAGTTGTTAATTTCTAGTCTTCCATGAAAAACATGTCTAGGTAAGAGAAATTTCCTTGCTTGGAAACATGTGAAGCTTGGTGGCAGAAAAGGCATCTACAATAGAAAAATCTGCCTCAGCAAATTTCATTTCACCCATGCAAGCATGGGAAATGCACCTTAAATGATGATAATAACAACAGAAAAATAATTTCTAATCCAAACAATTTTAAAATTTTTTCTGTAATAGTCGTGTAAATGAAAAATTGTTAAAACTTAATGCTTCCACTGATATTTTAAAATTGTTTTCTTTTTTCTTTACAAGTAAAAAAAAATAATTTCTAGTAATTACACAGATGGAACCCAGAGGCGAACTGTTTTGTCTCGTGAAGCTGATGCAATAAGATTTCCATTTGGAGAAAAACATGCATGAAGGACAGCATCCTGCAAAAAATATAAAATAATTAGTTAGAAAATGAAAAGACAATGATGACGTTTAACACATTTAAAAACAAGTTTTTCATACATGAACATTGCATTGTTGTTAAAGAGTATATATAAAATTTGTTAAGTCTCTGACCAATCAAACAATCAAGTTACAACCTGACCAAGTACAGATGTGATCAAAAATATTCAAGTGACCACACCATCTTTTATTCAAGTATAAGGTATCTAGAACTACATTAACTATTGAGACCTCCCTTTTTTAAGTTAGTAGCATGACATGAAAGAAATTTGGCGGCTATTTCTAGCTAGTTGAGTAACTGGTATGGAAGTTTCTATTCAGTTGGTTCTGAAGCCCTTTTATCATTACATTTTGTCAATAGAAAAGGGCTAAAGACTTATGAATGCTACTGGTCATTGCCTCGGTGAGGCCTAAAGTTGGAAGGTCGTGCTTCACCACCTCATCCCAGGTCTTCCTGGGTCTACCTCTTCCACAGGTTCCCTCAACCGCTAGGGTGTGGCACTTTTTCACACAGATATCCTCATCCATTCTTGCCACATGTCCATACCAGCGCAATCGTCTCTCTTGCACACCACAACTGATGCTTCTTAGGTCTAACTTTTCTCTCAAGGTACTTACACTCTGTTGAGTATGCACACTGACATTACACATCCATCAGAGCATACTGGCTTCATTTCTTGCGAGCTTACGCATGTCCTCAGCAGTCACGGCCCATGTTTCACTGCCATGAAGCATGGCTGTTTGTACACATGCATCATACAGTCTGCCTTTTACTCTGAGTGAGAGGCCCTTTGTCGCCAGCAGAGGTAAGAGCTCTCTGAACTTTGCCCAGGCTATTCTTATTCTAGCAGCTACACTTTCAGTGCACCCTCCCCCGCTACAAACTTGGTCACCTAGGTAGCGGAAGCTATCAACTACTTCTAGTTTTTCTCCCTGGAGTGTGGCAACGGTTGTTTTTTGCACATTTTCAGTGTTTATTGCTCCTGAGCATCTGCCACATACAAAAACTATCTTGCTAGTTAGCCTTCCTTTGATATTGCTGCACCTCTTATGTGTCCATAGCTTGCACTGGGTACATCTTATAGAGTTTCTACCTACGCCTTTTCTACAGATTGAGCAGGGCCATCTACCTGAAGGGGTTTGCGTTTTCTCTACCTTCTTACTTATTAGGACTTTGGTTTTAGCTAGGTTGACTCTAAGGCTCTTCGATTCTAGTCCTTGCTTCCACACCTGAAACTTCTACTGTAGTTCTGATAGTGACTCAACAATTAGGGCAAGGTCATCAGCATAGAGCAGCTCCCAGGGGCATCCCGTCTTGAATTCCTGTGTTATTGCCTGGAGGACTATGATAAATAGGAGTGGGCTGAGGACTGAACCTTGATGGACCCCTACCTCTACCCAGAATTCTTCACTATACTTGTTGCTAACCCTCACCTTACTGACAGCGTCCCTGTACATGGCTTGCACAGCTCTCACTAACCACTCATCTATTCCTAGTTTCCTCATTGACCACCAGATAAGGGAGCGGGGGACCCTATCAAAGGCTTTCTCCATGTCCACAAAAGCCAGGTACAGAGCTTTATCTTTGGCTAGGTATTTCTCCTGCAGCTGTCTTACCAGAAATAGAGCATCAGTGGTGCTTTTTCCTGGAACGAACCCAAACTGCATCTCATCTAAACTGACTCTCTCTAATCCACCTCTTTTAAAATGCTACTTTCTTTCACTCTCTTCCATATCTCTCAGCACAGTTTTCTTCTACATCTCGATAGAAAGTGTCCGAAACCAACGAATAAAAATGGTTACACATGACTTGGCCTTTTATAAATAGAAATTTCACGTATAACTAATGTACTTACTCCATGACCTAAATATCGGTAAGCACGCATTTTATCTTTTAAATGCCAAATCATGACACTGGAATCCAAAGAACTTGATACTGCAATACAAAAATTACAAAGAATAAAAATCATTTAAACGTTATACTTTTATTAATGAGTTTGAGGAAAAGCAGTCAAGCTGCAGAAGCACCAGCAGTTGATACAGTTGAATTACTTAAAGTTAGTGAGTGAATGCAGATAGGGAGAGAATTCTGGAGGTATGCAAATCTGAGAAAGGCAAAATGAGTGAAGTGTTATCAAAAGACAGGAGCTTGTAGAGGAATGTCCCTTTTCCTGTCTGGGTAGTACACTCAGTAATGACGGATAGGCTTAGGAATGAGCTTGAACACAACATGATCAAAACCACTAGTCATCTGGCAGGTTGACAGCAAGCACATATATAGTCCAAGTGAAGCTCAAAGCATACCAAACATTAGTATCATCTACACTACGGATTGATGGCACAGACAATATAACACAAATGGTTAAAAAAAACTGCATACATTCAAAAGATACTGGAGACATTGTTAACATCACATAGAAAAAATAAGGCCAAGAACATCCACATAATCATTATTTTTACATCCACTTTTCCAAGCTAACATGAACTGGACAGTTCTTACACTTAAGTATGAAAGTAATTGGTGCACAAAAACTTCTACCAACTTAGGCATGTCCAAAGAAAGGAGAAAACCTAATTGCTAAGATAAGTACTCTATTCACAATTGTTTAGTGGCTGAAAATAACATGCGGAGATTAGACATTGGTACTTACAGCAAGACTACAGCAAATGGGGAAAGAGACCAATGGAGAAGACTGATTCCCTTATGATACTACTGATATAACTCATGACATTTCATATGCCTAGTCATCAATTATTAATGGACTATCTTTGACAACAGGATGAGATACAAAAATGCAATTGCATCAAATAGTGGTTGTTTTGGTTGCACAGCTTCAGATCAGCTCTGATTTTTGAGTAGTGGCAGAGCACAGTGTACATGTCTGAAAGAGAAGAGACTGTTTCACAAGAAACAGAATAACAACACATCAGTGGGCTATTTGCTGAAGACTTGAGATGAGAGACTTACTCTTTTACTCTTTTATTTCAGTCATTTGACTGCAGCTATGCTGGAACACCACCTTTAGTCAAACAAATCAACCCCAGGACTCATTCTTTGTAAGTCTAGTACTTATTCTATCAGTGTCTTTTGCTGAACTGCTAAATTACAGGGATGTGGACACACCAGTATTGGTTGTGAAGTGATAGTGGGGGAACAAACAGACACACAAACATACACACACACACACATATATATATAACGGGCTGCTTTCAGTTTCCATCTACCAAATCCACTCCTAAGGCTTTGGTCAGCCTGAGGCTATAGAAGACACTTGCCCAAGGTGTCATGCAGTGGGACTGAACCCGGAACCATGTAGTTGGTAAGAGCAAGCTACTTACCACACATCCAATATAATTTAACAGTATACCAAAAAGTTTTTTTTTAGTGTAGCAACTGCACTCTTCTTGAATATATGAGAAAGACAAACTTTACCAACTCATAAGCAATTTTTTCTTCATCACCACTAACTTGTTCCATAACTGAAATGATGCAGTGTTTCTTCCATCATTTAAACTATCCATTATCTACATAAACCAAGCCAATAAAATTCTGACCAACCAACTGAAACATCAACAATTCCTACTCTCGCATTCAGATGAGATTCATCCCTCAACAGCCCAATCCATTTGGTTATATAATGGCATAACTAATAAGTTCATCATTCTGAGCAGTAAGGATGTTTCCAGTTTTTTTTTGGGGGGGGGGGGGGGGGGGTTAGAGCTTAAATCCTGTTGAAAGTAAAATAACCTTGCTAAACTTAGTTTGTGATTTACTGCAAGCAAAATGATAATTTATATCATCATTATCAGTGTACTCTAATAATGAGTTGCACAATTTCAACAGGGAAATCACAAGAGGTCATCTATGATGTTCTGGCTTGAGGAAATACATTTATACAAGATCACTGAAAATGTATAAAAGACTTCTAGAAAGTGAATAATTTTGAAAATTTCATTAACTATCATCAACATTGTTTAATGTCAGTTTCCCCAGGCTGACATGGGTTGGTTAAATCAGCAATACAGCTTCATGGCTATTAACTCATAGGCCATCAATTCAAATCCACAGCAAGTATTCATTGTGTAATTGAGGAAGCTACTTAATTTTACATTGTTTCAGGTAAGCTAGCTGTCAAAAATAGGTAAGAAATCTGATGAAAATTTTACCTGTAATAAACTGGCTTCCTAGTAATATTATATTTCATCTAATTAACATCATGGAACTAAAAATATGAGCTCTTATGAGTCCCTTACAACTTCTGGAGTCATTTATAATGCATCTCATTTGCAAGGGTCAATCTTTCCGTGTCTGGCTAAAACAATTTCTCATAAGACTTCCTCAATCTATTTCTGCTATGAACACCTCTATCCTTCATTTTTATAATAGAGTATATACATCCGACAATTCTTTTGTCACCAAACCACTTTCTCAACTCTCACATTTTCTTTTTACATTCAATGGATCACATTTGACACATTTTTAAATATAGCTCCACAATTACGTGTAATTTGCTTCAAAAGAAAAACCATTTATTGTTGTTAAGCTACAGGTCAATTCTGATCAGACAATCATATAATCATATGCATTCTAACTATAACCTCCCTATCCTTTTAGGGGCATCTAAGTATAATATCTACTGTGTCTTTTCCTTATTTAAGTAGACTGTTGAAATTTGGTTGCTATTTCTAGCTGTTTGACCAACTGATTAACCCTTTAGCATTTAAACTGGCGATATCCAACCCAAATATTCTCCATGGTGTACATTCAAACTGGCCATATCTGGCCTCTCGAACCTAATCTACACTGACATTCTTAAAATAAACAATCACATCATCAAAACTGGTTCTTGTGCGGGTGGCACATGAGATGCACCATTTTGAGCGTGGCCGTTGCCAGTACCGCCTGACTGGCTCCTGTAGGATTTTCGAGCGAGATCGTTGCCAGTGCCCCTGGACTGGCTTGTGCGGGTGGCACATAAAAGACACCATTTCGAGCGTGGCCGTTTTCGTGCGGGTGACACGTAAAAGCACCCACTACACTCTCTGAGTGGTTGGCGTTAGGAAGGGCATCCAGCTGTAGAAACTCTGCCAAATCAGACTGGAGCCTGGTGTTGCCATCCGGTTTCACCAGTCCTCAGTCAAATCGTCCAACCCATGCTAGCATGGAAAGCGGACGTTAAACGATGATGATGATGATGATGAAAACCCCAAGGCTATAACATATTGCATGATTAATTAAAAACAATTTGAATAAAAAGACATTATATTTTAACACAGTAATCTGAACACTGAAGGATTAAAGGCTTTTTCATAAGCATTATTTGTATCCAATAACAGTAGCAGTACTTCAAATTCTTTTCCATCTTCCTCACTTCTATTTCATGTAAGTTTATCTACTACTTACAACTTCCAGCAAACAATCTGAGCAATCCCTATTGGTTGGTTCAAGGCTTTTCATTCAGTGCACCTCAAGCTTTGATTGCATAACCAACAACCAGAAATCCAACTACACCTTTTGTCTACTCACAGCTCTTCTAAAACTAACAGTGACGTCAAGGTAGAGCTAGACATACTCAGAGACACAAAACAATCAATAGAAGACAGGTATGGAAGTTGAAGATCCGTCTTCCAGACATAGATACAAAGAAATACTAACTGATGTATATGGCAAGACAGTCTAGATAGTGAGTTATAACACAGAGGGCAACTAGAAGCTTCCTTAAGACAATCTGTTGTAAGCCACAAACCAGATCAATGGATGGAGGAAACTTCCAACCAAACAGAATGTGATAATGATGGATAAAGCCATAAATGCTAAAAGATAGGCCTGGAAAGATTGAAAGATGGAGGGTAGCAAGTGATAATTTCAAAAAGCTAAGCATTAAGTATACATAGCAAGGAGAGAAACTAAAAATAAGAGGTTTACCAATATTCTTCAATGAGAGGATCAGGAGTAAGGTAGTCTAAATTGCAAAGCCATATGTCAGTTTGAACCAAAATGTTAGAGACGAGCTGTGTAGAATCATAGCAGCACACTTATCTTCACTGATAACAAGAGGCAGGGAAATATTACAATAAGAAGTAAATGAATGAAGAGATTGTATAGGAGAGAAAGAGGCAACAGTTATTGGAGTTGACAGTTATACAGCTAAAAGTACAATCATCATTATTCAATGTGTTTTTCATGTTGGCATAGGTTGAACTGAAGGATACAAAGACTAAGAAACCAACTAGACCATGGGGGGGGGAGTCACTGAAATACTGAAACCATCAAGTTGAGTAGATCATGTGCTAGTCCCTAACACAGTATAGGAAGCAATCATTCCCTATTACAAGGGCAAAGGAGAAGCAACTTCAATGGCACTAAATTAATGGACCAAATTATGAAAGTAACAAAAAGAATTACAGATGTTTTTAGCAAAAAGTAAACCAAGTATTCCTAGCAACATGGAGAAGGCCATGCTCTGTAATCAGTTAGTTGCTAAGAATAGATGAATGGCTTATTAGAGTCATGCAAACAATGTACAGAGATGCTGTCAACAGAACAAGAGTTAGCAAGGAATTCAATGAGGAATTTAACATGCCAATAGGTTTTCATCCTCCTACTTCATTTATTTTAATTCTCCAGGTCATAATAGAGGAGTTTAAGACTAACTGTCCATTGGTGCTTCTGTATGAACAACATAGTTCTCATAGATGAATCTATCAAAGAATTAGAGATAAATATTCCAAATATGGATACAAAGACCAGAAACAAGAAGTATTGAGCCAAGCAAATACAAAAGTTCTAGTTAGCAGAAAAAAACAGAAAGGTAATAATGTTCAAAATACAAGAAGGGAGTAGCTATGAACTCTGAACTAATAAACTATAGGATCACAAGAGATACAGTGGAATCACAGTTAGCCTGAGAGAGGAAATACACAGTAGTTAGTAGTAAGAGCATGCATGAAATTAAGTCTTTCAAATACTTGAAAAACTTCCTAGAAGTAGGTGACAGCGTCTATTACTTAGATAACCTAATTAGCAGTGGGGAAAAATTCAGGGAGATATTACCTCTGCTGGCAAGAAGGGGATTCTCTTTCCATGTGAAGGGCAGACTGTATGATGCTTGTGTATGAAGTGTGGTGTTGTATGTTAGCAAAACAAGAGCATTAAATGCAAAAACAAACAAAAACTGGAAAGAAATGAAGCAAGTACACACTATTGGATGCATAATGTGAGTGTGTATGAGCAAGCACAAATGAGCTGAAAAAAATTACAAGTGGTATCAGATGTAGCATGTTAGAGAGCAGACTCTGCTGGTATGGATATGTGATGTACCCAAGTGGAAAGATCATGTGAAAAAGGAAAACTGAGCAAGATATGAGAAAGAGTTGATGAAAGCTGATATCAGGAAGTTGAACTTCATAAAGATGACAAAGGACTAGATACTATGATGGACTTGCCCAACTTATACTAACATGGAAAAGAAGACTTAGAATGATGATGATGATGACGATGATGATGATGATGACAATGATGGTTTTCTGGCTATGAAACAGAAAATGAAAACAAAATATAACTCAATGAACCAAAAACAAAAAAAAACGCTTACCTAACTGATTCATGTTAGGGCTAAAAGATACTGATGTAACACTATTTTTGTGTCCTCTGAAATTTTTTTCCAAAACGGGATCTCTCTATAAAGAAACAGAACATTATTACCATCATCACAATATAAATTTCTCTCAACTAAGGCTTCTCAATTTCCTGGGGCTCATTATTTCCAGGAAATCAGAAACATACAAAAGTAAAAAAAAACATTAAACACATTCATGTTTCTGTAATTTATTAAAACAAAAGCAGTGGGTTGAAGAATCACATCGTTTTTCAACATAGTCTCCTTGCTTTTATAATGCACTTCTTCCAGCAGTTCACAAGCTTTATTCCATTAGAGAAGAACGTTTTTGGCTTGTCATGCAGCTATTTATGCACCACTTCCTGCACTTTATCCATAGCAAATCTACGAATTTGTAAAAGATGTTTGGGTGGTCCATAGAGGTGATAGTCAGAAGAGCATGATCTGGACTGTATGCAGGATGTTCCAGAAACTCAAAACTCAATTCTTTAGTGGTTTCAATGGTGTTGACAGCTGTATGTGGGCATGCATTGTCATGCAACAGTAACACGTTGACAACAGACTTCAACTTTTGGTGTGACTTGCTGGTTTCAGTTTCTTGGCCGGTATTTCACTGTAGCCTACAACAGTGACTGCAGACCACTTTTCCAGAAAATGTTCTAGTATAGACCCTTTTGCATGAAAAAAAAAAACGGTTAGCATCACTTTTTTTCTGCAAAAGGTTGAGTCATGAATTTCTTTTTCACTGACAATTCCAGACGTTTCCACACCATACTCTATCTTTTGGATTCTAGCTGAAAGTAATGGACCTAGGTCTCATCTCCTGTGGCTATTCTCTCCAAAAAAAGCTTCCTCTTCATCATTGTAGCAGTTGAGTAAGCAGTGACATATCTCAACATAAATATACACTTCAGTAACCTCTCTTGGAACCCATCGTGCACACACTTTATAAAAGTGAAGCTTGTTGTGGATGATTTCATATGCATAACCATAACTAATTTGCAGAGAACATGTCAGCTCATTGATGGTCACTCATCAGTTCACCAGAACCATCTCTCAAGCATGTCGAATCTTCATGTCAGTCTGCATGTTGATGGGTGTCCTACTCCCTCTTAGTGCTTCTTGCTTGTCTGACCATTTTTAAATTTCTAGATCCACTCATACACACTTCTATACAATAGTGCTGTTCCTGTATTGTATCGAAAGCCTATAATGAATTTCAGCCCTTGACACACCTTCAGACTCAAGAAAATGGATCACTGATCTGTTTTTCCTTGATACACACTGCAAGCAAAGCAACTGTGTTTACCCTGTAACACAAGAAAACTGGAGTGATCAAGGTTAAGCCTTAGTTACATAACTACAAGAGTATCACATTCTAAGTTCCCAAGAACAGGCTTCAATCTTTATTTTTCCTTTTTTTAAACTTTCTTAATTTAATGATTTAAAGTTTTGTTGGATACTAAAAAGCAAGACACATGACCATCAAAATTTGTTCCATTAAAAAACATGGATACTTGCATAAAAACTAACAATTCAGAAACAAAGAAATCCTGAATACCATAAAACAGTTCAAGCAAATTGATACTATTAGCTCAAGAAGTATATATCATTAATGGTGTTTTCATTCAAACAAGACTGCAGTTTTGTAACAAAGAGTTCTAGTGCAGAAAAGGCATTCTCTGTTTCAAAGTTGGAGAAATAGTAGAAAGAGCAAAAAAGTTTCTACAAGTTAATACCTCTATGTCCAGTTATTTCAAATATTTTCATCTTTTCAACAACGTTTTTTTTTTTTGGGGGGGGGGGGAGGTCACAAAATAACTGAATACTCTCTTGATTGTTTTCATTTATTAATGGCAATGTTTAATCTTTGTAGCAAGACGTTTCATTCGATGAAGTGGCTGCTTCAATTACCATAGAATTAGAATAGGAAGTAGTGCATCTAAAATTAAAAGAGGATTGTTTAAATATTTCATCAATTCTCTCGGATGAAATTATTTTGCTTCTCATTTCTCTTTTTCGACGCAGTCTCTTGACAAGACGGACATGAGAGTATTTTTTTTAATTTTAGAATTGAATCAACTAAGCTTTCTGCAGAAATCAGGGTTACGTCCCTTTGACCGAATTTTTCAACTCAAAATTTTAATCGGTTTCAATGTTGTAACATTTATTAAACGTTTTGTAGTCGCCTGATATTTTTGCAATACAAGTTTTAAAGAAGAACTGTTCTAACTTTGCAAATAAACTATTCTATCTTGTTATGGTATCATTGATTAACTGCAATTCACCATATTCCACTTTAACATAATTCTGAAGTAATTAAAAAAACACTGACTAACGAGATAAGGTTATCTCGTTAACCAGCTGAGTGGTCAGTGTCACTTGCACTAACTGCAGATATGGCTATTACTAACACCTCATCCTCAACAGTTCGGTCCACCAACGAAATGAACTGACAATTATTCTCGCTTCTTTAATGACTTTGTCAACGCTTAAATTTTCTCAAGTAAAAGGGTTCTTTAACAACCGCAGCCTTTTCACTAAGTGAAATTTGCTGCAAATCAATCATCATCATAAATATATTTATTAAACGCCTTCATAACCGCGGGAACATTTTCATCATAATCCTTGAACAAACCTTCTTCAAACTTATCGGTTGTTGCATGTGTCGTTAATTTCATGACAATTATTGTTTTATTGAAGATCATCATAAATAGTCAAATAAAGTCAATGTAGTTCTATATTTAAGAGATGAGGAATTATTTACATTATTTACATTTGTCGGATATTTGTCCTCATCTTCTTTGTTGTTAACACAACGTTTCGGCTGATATACATTCCAGCCTTCGTCAGGTGTCTTGGGGAAATTTCGAACCTGGGTTCTCATTCCTAACGACCTGATTAATAATAGTAATAATAATAATAATAATATAATAATAATAATAATAATAATAGTAACATCGTTAGGAATGAGAACCCAGGTTCGAAATTTCCCCAAGACACCTGACGAAGGCTGGAGGGTATATCAGCCGAAACGTTGTGGCAACAACAAACAAGATGAGGACAAATATCCGACAAATGTAAATAATGTAAAGTCAATGTAGATAACATAATTGGTGCCCACAGTTAATATCCTTATGAAATTAGTCAGGATATTTGTCTTAGTATCATCCAGTGAAGGATGTCTGATCCAATTAATATCTAAAGCAGTTGTTGTTTCGTCTAAGTCATCTCTTATTAAGCTCTATTCCTTCGGGCAATGTCTAGAACCAGTTTATTAAGTGTATCTTTCCTTCTGTGAAAAGAGTGGAGATTGGGTAAGGAGATTTAGTTGCTATTTCGGCAAGACTTCCGCGTCCCCAACCTCAAACTACCCTTAAGATTTTTTTGTTTTTTCAACACAACCCCGCCTCCTTTCGTCTACGGGG
Source organism: Octopus bimaculoides (assembly GCF_046866305.1). NCBI lineage: Eukaryota > Metazoa > Mollusca > Cephalopoda > Octopoda > Octopodidae > Octopus > Octopus bimaculoides. The sequence goes on along the minus strand of NC_142930.1, from coordinate 25,812,432 downwards.
AACATGAATCTGCAAAAAAAAAAAAAAATTGGCAAAAATCGACATTTCTAAATTACCACACCTCTCCCCCATTTCCTTTGTTTTTAACTTTTTTCAGACTTTTTTTTAATATGCGGAAAAATACAGAGATTATGATTCTGAAAAAAATTTCCAAAAATCTTTGTAAAATTTTTTTTTAACAATTTTTTTTTTTCTAAATATGCAGAAAAATACGGACATCATGATTCTGACAAAAATTTCAAAACATTTCGATACTTAGGGTTACAAGGTTAAGGTTTTAGGGTTAGGGTGTTAGGGTATTAGAGTTAATGTTAGGGAGAAAAGTCAAAATTGAAGAAGTTGGGGGGGAAAGGTGGGGGGATAATTTCACAATGCCGATTTTTGATAATTCTCCGAAACTTCCGTATCCGAAAACGGGCACTCTAGGCAAAAAAAAAAAAATTACAAAACTAAACAAATTTGGGAGAAAATGGGAAGAGGGGCCGAAGTCTTTCTAAAAACTGAAAATAGTGTAAATACAAATGGCAAAATATTTTTGAACAATCGCGACATAAACGCTTCAAATAAACTGATAAAATCAGGTAAAATGTTTTAGAAAAATATTGTTAATGTAAATTATTGTTAGTTTGAACAGGTGGAGAAGAATTACTGATTTTTTTTTTTTATCCGGAGTTTAGAAAAAAAAATAGCATAAATAAAAGAGCAACAGATTGGAGTGTTATGAAGTAATTTTACGAAGGAAAATGAATTGCTGCGTAAATATTTGAAAAGAATGAATGAAATACTGTTTTATACCGGGTCGAAATCCGCCATAGTGGTGATTGGTTGTATTGTCTTTAACCGTGAAGTTAAAACATTTGCATGAAATACATGAAATTGTGGTATAAATGCAAATAAATTGCTGAAAAATCGTGTTCTATCACGTTTATTTTGTTTTGAATAATGGCGGTTGTCTAGTTACAAGGGGAACAACTCGTACAAAGACAGGAATACTGATTACGATTGATTATCTTCAAATAATTGTTGTTGTTGGCACTCCGTCGCTTACGACGTTGAGGGTTCCAGTTGATCAGATCAACGGAACAGCCTGCTCGTGAAATTAACGTGCAAGTGGCTGAGCACTCCACAGACACGTAAATACATACGTAGTCACATACGTACGTACATACATACATACTTAGTTACGTACGTACATACATACATACGTATATACATACGTACGTACGTACATATATACGTAGTTACGTACGTACATACATACATACGTAGTTGCGTACGTACATACATAAATACATATATAAGCTGTTAAGTACGAACGTACATACGTGCATACATACGTAATTACGTGCGTACATACGTATATAAACATGTAGTTACGTACGTACGTAAATACATGCGTAGTCACGTACGTACATACATACATAGTTACATAAGAACGTACGTACTTACATATGTAGTTACGTATGTACATACGTGCGTACTTACGTACGTACTAACGTACATACATGCGTAGTTACGTACGTACGCACGTACATACATACGTAGTTACGTACGTACATACATACGTAGTTACGTACGTAAATACATACGTAGTTGCTTAGTTACGTAGTTGCTTAGTTACGTAGTTGCTTAGTTACGTACGTACATACATACCTACTTACGTTACGTACGTATATACATAGTTACGTACGTATATACATAGTTACGTACGTACGTACTTACATACGTAGCTAAGTATGTACGTACGTACATACATACGTCGTTACGTACGAACGTACGTTCATGTATACGTAGTAATGTATGTACGTACGTACATAGGTACGTAAATACGTATGTATGTACTTACTACGTAACTACGTATGTATGTACGTACGTAGGTAACTACGTATATCTGTACGTACGTAACTACATATGTATTTACGTTTGTACGTACATAACTACGTATGTATGTACGTGCGAACGTACGTAATTGCGTATGTATGTACGTACGTAACTACGTATGTATGTACGTACGTACGTAAATACGTATGTATGTACATACGTACGTACGTAACATCGTATGTATGTACGTACGTACGCACGTAACTACGTATGCATTAGTATGTATGTATGTATGTACGCAACTACGTATGTATGTGTATAAGTACGTACATACATTTCTTTAATTAGGCACGCAGGGCTCAACGAAGATGGGACAAATGCAATGTAGAGCTTTTCGTTTTGGGAGGGGGAAGGAGCAAAAAAAAACTATGTATGTATGTACATACGTACGTACGAACGTAACTACGTATGTATGTACGTAGTACGTACCTAAGTATGTATTTACGTACGTACGTAACTACGTATGTATGTACGTACATACGTGACTACGTATGTACGTACGTACATACGTAACAACGTATGTACGTACGTACGTACGTAAATACGTATGTATCTACGTAACGATATATATGTATGTACGTAGGTACGTAACTACGTGTATATGTATGTACGTACGAACGTAACTACGTGTGTATGCACGTAAGTACGTACCTAACTACGTGTGTATGTATGTACGTACGTACGTAACTACGTATATATGTACGTACGTACGTAACTGCGTATGTATGTACGTACGTACATACGTAACTACGTATGTATGTACGTACGTACGTAATTACGTATGTCTGTATGTACTACGTAACTACGTATGTACTTACGTACGTACGGAACTACGTATGTATGTACGTACGCAACTACGTATGTATATACGTACGCAACTACGTATGTATGTACGTACGTAACTACGTATATAAGTATGTACGTAAGTAACTACGTATGTATGTACGTACGTAACTACATATGTATGTACGTACGTACCTACGAATGTACGTACGTATGTAACTACGTATCTATGTACATACGTACGTACGTAACTCCGAATGTATGTACGTACGTACATATGTAACTTCGTATGTATTACGTAAATACGTAACTACGTATGTATATACGTACGTACGTAACTAGGTATGTATGTACGAACGTAACTACGTATATATGAACGTACGTACGTAACTACGTATGTATGTACGTACGTATGTATGTACGTACGTAGGTAACTACGTATTTATGTATGTTCGTACGTACGTAACTACGTATGTATGTACGTAGGTACGTACGTAACTACGTATGTATGTACGTACATACATACGTAACTATGTATGTATGTAAGTACGTAACTACGTATGTATGTACGTACATACATACGTAACTATGTATGTATGTAAGTACGTAACTACGTATGTATGTACGTACGTAACTACGTATGTATGTACGTACGTACGTAACTACGTATGTATGTACGTGCATACGTACGTAACTACGTATATATGTACGTTAGTACGTACGTAACTACGTATGAATGTGCATACGCACGTAACTACATATGTATGTACTTACGTACGTAACTACGTATGTATGTACGAACGTACGTACCTACGTATGTATGTATTACGTACGTAACTGCGTATGTATGTATGTACGGACGTACGTTAATACGTATCTATGTACGTACGTACGTAACTACGTATGTATGTACGTACGTTCTTACATAACTACGTATGTATGTATGTACGTACGTACGTAAATACGAATTTATGAAAGTACGTACGTAACTACGTGTGTATGTACGTACGAACATACGTAACTACATATGTATGTACGTACGTACGTAACTAGGTATGCATGTATGTACGTACGTACGTAACTACCTATGTACGTACGTACGTATGTAACTACGTGTCTCTCTATGTACGTACGTACGTATCTACGTGCGTATGTATGTACGTACGTATATAACTATGTGTGTATGCATGTAAGTACGGAAGTATCTACTAGTGAATGCATGTACGTTCGTACTTAACTACGTGTGTATGGATGTAGGTACGTACGTAACTACGTGTGTATGCATGTACGTACGTAACTACGAGTGTATGCATGTACGTACGTAAGTTACGTCAAGTGTATGCATGTACGTATGCATGTAACTACATATATAAATATTACGTACATACGTACGTAACTACGTCTGTATGTATGTACGTACGTACGTACGTAACTACGTATGTATGTACGTACGTACGTACGTAACTACGTATGTATGTACGTACGTACGTACGTAACTACGTATGTATGTACGTACGTACTTCACTACGTAAGTACGTACGTAAATACGTATGTATGTACGTACGACCGTACATAACTACGTATGTATAAACGCACATACTTACGTAACTACGTATGGATGTGCGTACGTATGTACGTAACTACGTATGCATGTAGGTACGTAGTTACGTAACTATGTATGTATGTACGTACGTACGTAACTACGTATGAACGTACATACGTACCTAACTACGTATGAATGTAGGTACGTCCGTAAATACGTATGTATGTATGTACGTACGTAAATACGTATGTATGTACGTACGTACGCACGTAGCTACGTATGTATGTACGTACGTAATTACGTATGTATCTACCTACGTAACTACGTATGTATGTACGTACGTACGTAACTACGAATGTATATACGTGCTTACGTACGTAACTACGTATGTATGTACGTACGTACATACGTAACAACGCATTATGTACTACGTAATTATGTTTGTATGTAAGTACGTACGTACGTATGTACGTACGTAACTAAGTGTGTATGCACGTACGTACGTACCTGACTGCGGATATATGTACGTCCATACATACGTACGTGACTACGTATATATGTACGTACGTACGTAATTACGTATGTACGTTCCTACGTACGTACGTAAAAGCGTAACTACGTATGTATGTACGTACGTACGAAATTACGTGTGTATGCATGTACGCACGAACGTAGGTACGTAACTACGCATGTATGTACGTACGTAACTACGTATGTATATACATACGTACATAACTACGTATGCATGTACGTACATCCGTACGTACGTACGTAACTACGTATGTATAAAAGTACGTACGTATGTAGGTATGTATGTAAGTACGTACGTAACTACGTATGTACACACGTACGTACGTAACTACGTATGCATGTACGTACGTACGTAACTAAGTATATATGTATGTACGTACGTACGTAACTACGTACATATGTATGTACGTACGTACGTAATTACGTATGTATATATGTACATACGTAAGTAACAACATAAGTAAGTAACGAACGTAAGTAACTAACGTACGTAACTACCTATTTATGTACATACGTACGTACGTAATTACGTTTGTATGTACGTACGTACATAACTACGTATGTACAAACGTACGTATGTACAAACGTACGTATGTACAAACGTACGTATGTACAAACGTACGTACGTACGTAACAACGTATGTATGTGCGTACGTACGTAACTACGTATTATGTACGTACATACATACGTAACTACGTATGTATGTACGTACGTCCGTAACTACGTATGTATATGCGTACGTACGTAGCTATGTATATATATGTATGTACGTACGTACGTAATTATGTACAGATGTATATACGTACGTACGTTATTACGTATGTATGTACATACGTACGTACGTGCATAACTACGTATGTATAAACGTACGTACGTAACTACGTATGTATGGGGGTACGTACGCACGTAACTACTTATGTATGTACTTATGTACGTACGTACGTAACTACGAATGTACGTACTTACGTAACTACGAATGTATATATTACGTACATACGTGCGTAAGAAGGTAACTACGTATGAATGTATGTGCATACGTACGTAATTACGTGTGTATGTATGTACGTACGTAACTACGTGTGTAGGTATATACGTACGTAACTTCGTGTGTATGGATGTACGTACGTAAATGTATGTACGTATGTACGTATGTACGTATGTACGTATGTACGTATGTACGTAACTACGTATGTATGTATGTAAGTTCGTACGTAATTACGTGTGTATGTATATACGTATGTACATAATTACGTGTGTATGTATATACGTACGTATCTGCGTGCGTATGTATGTACGTTCGTACGTAACTACGTGTGTATGCATGCACGTACGTATGTAACTATGTGTGTATGCATGTACGTACGTAAGTGTGTATGCATGTACGTACGTACGTAACTACGTGTGTATACATGTACGTACGTAAGTAACTTCGCGTGTATACATGTACATACGTACGTATCTACGTATGTACGTAGGTACGTAAGTAATAACGTATGTATGAACGAACGAACGTAAGAACGTAACTACATATGTATGTACGTACGAACGTACCTACGTATGTATATACGTACGTACGTACGTAACTACGTGTATAAGTATTATGTACGTACGTAACTACGTATGTACGTATGTTCGTAACTACGTATGTATGTACTATGTACGTAACAACCTATGTATGTATGTACGTACGTAACAACATCTATATGTATGTACGTACGAACGTACATAACTACGTATATATATATATATGTACGTACGAACGTACATAACTACGTATATATATATATATATATATATATGTACGTACGAACGTACATAACTACGTATATATATATATATATATATATGTACGTACGTACGTAACAACGTATGTATGTACCTACGTACGTACTATCTACGTATGTATGTACGTACCTACGTACGTATGTATGTACGTACCTACGTACGTAACTACGTATGTATGTACGTACCTACTTACGTAGGTACGTATGTATGTACGTACGTACGTACATATCTGCGTATGTATAAACGTACGTACGTAAGTAACTACGTATGTATGTGCGTACGTACGTACGTAACTACGTATATATGTAGGTACGTAACTACGTATGTACGTATGTACGTACGTAACTATGTTTTATGTACGTATATACGTACGTAACTACGTATGTATGTACGTACGTACGTAAATAACTACTTACGTATAAACGTACGTTCGTCCGTAACTACGTATGTATGTACGTACGTACGTAACTACCTATGTATTAACGTATTCACGTAACAACGTATGCATGTACGTACGTACGTAACTACGTATGTATGTACGTACGCATGTATCTACGTATGCATGTACGTACGTTCGTAACTACGTATGTACGTACGTAACTACCTATGTATGTATATATGTACGTACGTACATAAAAACGCAAGTATGTATGTACGCATGTACGTACGTACGTAACTACGTATGTATGTATTACGTACGTACGTACGAAGAACGTAACTACGTATGCATGTATGTACGTACGTACGTAACTACGTGTGTATATATGTACGTACGTGACTTCGTGTGTATGTATGTACGTACGTTCGTGAATACGTGTGTATGTATGTACGTACGTACGTATCTACGTGCGTGTGTATGTACGTGCGTATATATGTACGTACGTACGTAACTATGTGTGTATGCATGTACGTACGCATGTATCTTTGTGTGTATGCATGTACGTACGGACGTATCTACGTGTGAATGCAAATACGTACTTACGTAACTACGTGTGTATGCATGTAGGTACGTACGTAGCTACGTGTGTATGCATGTACCAACGTACGTAACTGCGTGTGTATGCATGTACGTACGTCAGTACCTTTGCGTGTATGCATGTACGTACATACGTGTCTACCTGTGTATGCATGTGCGTTCGTACGTACGTAACTTCATATGTATGAACAAACTTACGTAAGAACGTAACTACGTATGTATATACGTATTCACGTAACAACGTATGCATGTACGTACGTACGTAACTACGTATGTATGTACGTACGCATGTATCTACGTATGCATGTACGTACGTTCGTAACTACGTATGTACGTACGTAACTACCTATGTATGTATATATGTACGTACGTACATAAAAACGCAAGTATGTATGTACGCATGTACGTACGTACGTAACTACGTATGTATGTATTACGTACGTACGTACGAAGAACGTAACTACGTATGCATGTATGTACGTACGTACGTAACTACGTGTGTATATATGTACGTACGTGACTTCGTGTGTATGTATGTACGTACGTTCGTGAATACGTGTGTATGTATGTACGTACGTACGTATCTACGTGCGTGTGTATGTACGTGCGTATATATGTACGTACGTACGTAACTATGTGTGTATGCATGTACGTACGCATGTATCTTTGTGTGTATGCATGTACGTACGGACGTATCTACGTGTGAATGCAAATACGTACTTACGTAACTACGTGTGTATGCATGTAGGTACGTACGTAGCTACGTGTGTATGCATGTACCAACGTACGTAACTGCGTGTGTATGCATGTACGTACGTCAGTACCTTTGCGTGTATGCATGTACATACATACGTGTCTACCTGTGTATGCATGTGCGTTCGTACGTACGTAACTTCATATGTATGAACAAACTTACGTAAGAACGTAACTACGTATGTATATACGTATGAACGTAACTACGTATGAACATACGTACGTAACTACGTATGTAAGTGTTTCGTACGTACGTAATTTACTACGTCTGTATGTATGTTTCGTACGTACGTAACTACGTATGTATGTTTCGTACGTACGTAACTACGTATGTATGTACGTACGTACGTAAAAACGCATGTATGTATGTACGTATGTACGTACGTAACTACGTATGTATGTACTTACGTACGTCCGTTACTACGTATGTATATGCGTACGTACGTAACTATGTATGTACGTACGTACGTAACTATGTATATATGTATGTACGTACGTACGTAATTACGTACAGATGTATATACGTACTACGTACGTAATTACGTATGTATGTAAGTACGTACGTAAGTAACAACGTATGTATGTACGTACGTACGTAACTACATGTGTTTGTAAACACGTACGTACGTGCATAACTACGTATGTATAAACGTGCGTACAAAACTACGTATGTATATGCGTACGTACGCACGTAACTACATATTATGTACTTATGTACGTACGTACGTAACTACGAATGTACGTACTTACGTAACTACGAATGTATATATTACGTACATACGTACGTAAGAACATAACTACATATGAATGTATGTACATACGTACGTAACTACGTGTGTATGTATGTACGTACGTAACTACGTGTGTATGTATATACGTACGTAACTACGTGTGTATGGACGTACGTACGTACATGACTACGTTTCTATGTATGTACGTATGTACGTAACTACGTATGTATGTATGTAAGTTCGTACGTAATTACGTGTGTATGTATGTACGTATGTACATAAGTACGTGTGTATGTATATACGTACGTATCTACGTGCGTATGTATGTACGTTCGTACGTAACTACGTGTGTATGTATGTACGTACGTATGTAACTATGTGTGAATGCATGTACGTACGTACGTAAGTATGTATGCATGTACGTACGTGCGTAAGTGTATATGCATTTACGTACGTAACTACGTGTCTCTGCATGTACGTACGTACGTAACGACGTATGTATGAACGAAAGTACGTCCGAATTTAACTACGTATGTATGTACGTACGAGCGTAACTACGTATTTAAGTACTTACGTACGTAACCACGTAAATAAGTATTAATTACGTACGTAGCTACGTCTGTATGTACGTAACTACGTATATATGTATGTACGTACGTACGTAACTACGTATGTATGTACGTAACTACGTATGTATGTACGTCCGTCCGTAACTACATATGTATGTACGTACTTACGTAACTACGTATGTATGAACGTACGTACATAATTATGTATGTATGTACGTACGTACGTAACTACGTGTGTATGTACCTACGTACGTAACTACGTATGTATATATGTATCTACCTAACTACATATATATGTATGTACGTACGTATGTATCTACGTACGTACGTACGTACGTACGTAACTACGAATGTGTAAACGTACGTACGTAACTGCGTATGTATGTGCGTATGTACGTAACTACGTATATATGTAGGTACGTAGGTACATAACTACGTATGTATAGACGTACGTAACTACGTATTACGTACGTAACTACGTATGTATATACGTACGTCCGTAACTACGTATGTATGTACGTATGTATGTACGTACGTACGTAACTACGTAATCATGTACGTACTACGTAACTACGCATGTATGTACGTACGTAACTACGTTTGTATGTACGTACTTTCGTGCCTGACTACGTATGTATGTACGTTCGTACATACATACGTGTCTACGTATGTATGTACGTACATACGTAACTACGTTTGTATGTATGTACGTACGTTACTACGTGTGTATGTATGTACGTTCGTACCTAACTACGTGTGTATGTATGTACTAACGTACGTAACTACGTGTATATGCATGTACGTACGTATGTATCTATGAGTGTCTGCATGTTCGTACGTACGTATCTACGTGTGAATGCATGTACATACGTACGTAACTACGTGTGTATGCATGTACGTTCGTACGTAACTACGTATGTATGCATATACGTATGTACGTAACTACATGCGTATGCATGTACGTACGTAAGTAACTTTGTGAGTATGCATGTACGTACGTACCTAACTATGTATGTATGCATGTATGTATACACGTATGTACCTAACTACGTATGTATGTATGTACGTACGTACCTAATATAAGTATGTATGCACGTACGTAACAATGTAAGTGTGTATATACGTACGTAACTATATATGTATGTTTGTACGAATGTAACTATGCATGTATGTATGTACGTATGTAACTATGTATGTATGTATGTACGTACGTAACTATGTATGTATGTATGGACGTACGTAATTATGTATGTATGTGCGTACGTAACGATGTATGTATGAGTGTACGTAAATATGTATATATATGTACGTATGTAAATATATATGTATGTATGTACGTATGTAACTATGTAGGTATGTAAGTACGTACGTAACTATGTATGTATGTACGTAAGTACCTATGTATGTATGTACGTACGTATATACGTACGTATGTATGTATGTACGTACGTAACTATGTATGTATATACGTACGTACCTATGCATGTATGTACGTACGTACCTAACTACGTATGTATGTACGTACATACCTAAGTAACTACGTATGTATGTACGTACGTACGGAATTACGTATGTATGTACGTACGTACGTAACTCCTTAAGTATGTACGTACGTACATCCGTAACTACGAATGTATGTACGTACGTACGTAAGTGACTACGTATTCAAGTACGTTCGTACGTACGTAACTACGTATGTATGTACGTACCTACGTAACTAAGTATGTTTGTACGTACATAACTACGTACGTATGTACGTACGTACGTATGTTCCTATCTACGTATGTATGTATGTACGTACGTACGTACGTAACTACATATGTATATACGTAGGTACGTATGTACGTAACTACGTATGTATGTAAGTACTATGTACTTAACTACATATGTATGTACTACGTACGTACGTAACTTCGTACATATGTATGTATGTATGTACGTACGTACGTATCTACTACGTATGTACGTATCTACTAGGTATGTACGTACGTACGTAAATGCGTATGTATGTACGTTCGTACGTAACTACGTATGTATGGCCGTACGTAGGTAACTACGTATGTATGTACTACGTACGTGCGTAACTACGTATGTATGTCCATGCGTTCGTACTTGACTACGTATGTATATGTTACGTACGTACATAACTAAGTATGTATATACGTACGTAACTACGTATGTATGTACGTATGTATGTACGTACGCATGTACGTACGTATTATGTACGTATGTACGTAACTACGTATGTATGTACGTACGTAACTACGTATGTATGTACGTACGTACGTAACTACGTATGTATGTAAGTACGAATGTAACTACGTATGTTTGCACGTACGTACGTAACTACGTATGGATGTGTGTACGTAGTACGTACGTTACAACGTATATATGTATCTACGTACGTACCTGCGTAACTACGTATATATATACGTATGTACGTTCGTAACTACGTATGCATGTATGTATGTACGTAAGTACGTACGTAAGTACGTGTAACTATGTATGTGCGTACGAAGGTAACTACGTATGTATGTACTATGTGCGTAACAACGTATGTATGTACGTACGTACGTAACTCCGTATGGATGTATGTACGTACGTACGTAACTCCGTATGGATGTATGTACGTAGTACGTACGTTGCAACTTATATGTATCTCCGTACGTACGTGCGTAACTTCGTATAAATATACCTATGTACGTACGTAACTACGTATGTATGTACGTACGTACGTAACTACGTATGTATGTAAGTACGAATGTAACTACGTATGTTTGCACGTACGTACGTACGTAACTACGTATGGATGTATGTACGTAGTACGTACGTTACAACGTATATATGTATCTACGTACATACGTGCGTAACTACTTATATATATACGTATGTACGTTCGTAACTACGTATGCATGTATGTATGTACGTAAGTACGTATGTATGTACGTACGTACGTACGTAACTACGTATGTATGTACGTACGTACGTACGTAACTACGTATGTATGTACGTACGAACGTAACTACGTATGTTTGTACGTACGTACGTAACTCCGTATGGATGTATGTACGTAGTACGTACGTTACAACGTATATATGTATCTACGTACATACGTGCGTAACTACGTATATATATACGTATGCACGTTCGTAACTACGTTTGCATGTATGTATGTACGTAAGTACATACGTAAGTACGTATGTATGTACGTACGTATGTATGTACGTACGAACGTAACTACGTATGTATGTACGTATGTATGTACGTATGTATGTACGTATGTATGTACGTATGTACGTACGTAACTACGTATGGATGTATGTACGTAATACGTACGTTACAGCGTATATATGTATCAACGTACGTACGTGCGTAACTACGTATATATATACGTATGTACGTTCGTAACTACATATGCATGTATGTACGTAGGTGCGTACGTAACTACGTATGTATTTACGTACGTACGTAACTACGTATGTATGTACGTACGAACGTAACTACATATGTATGTACGTATGTACGCACGTAACTACGTATGTATGTATGTACGTAGTACGTACGTTACAACGTATATATGTATCAACGTACGTACGTGCCTAACTATGTATATATATATAAGTATGTACGTTCTGAACTACGTATGCATGTATGTATATACGTAAGTACGTACGTTACTACGTATGTATGTACGTACGTACGTAACTACGTATGTATGTACGTACGTAAGTACGTTACTACGTATGTATGTACGTACGTACGTAACTACGTATGTACGTACGTAGGTAACTCCGTATGGATGTATGTACGTAGTACGTACGTTACAACGTATATATGTATCTATGTACGTACGTGCGTAACTACGTATATATATACGTATGTACGTTCGTAACTACGTATGCATGTATGTATGTACGTAAGTACGTACGTAACTACGTATGTATGTATGTACGTACGTACGTAACTACGTATGTATGTACGTACGAACGTAACTACGTATGTATGTACGTATGTACGTACCTAACTACGTATGGATGTACGTACGTAGTGCGTACGTTACAACGTATATATGTATCAACGTACGTACCTGCGTAACTACGTATATATATACGTATGTACGTTCGTAACTACGTACGCATGTATGTATGTACGTAACTACGTATGTATGTACGTAAGTACGTACGTAACTACGTATGTATGTACGTACGAACGTAACTACGTATGTATGTACGTATGTACGTACGTAACTACGTATATATATATATACGTATGTACGTTCTGAACTACGTATGCATGTATGTATGTACGTAAGTACGTACGTAACTACGTATATATGTACGTACGTACGTACGTAACTACGTATGTATGTACGTACGTACGTAACTACGTATGTATGTACGTACGAACGTAACTACGTATATATGTACGTACGTACGTACGTAACTCCATATGTATGTATGTACGTAGTACGTACGTTACAACGTATATATGTATCTATGTATGTACGTGCATAACTACGTATATATATACGTATGTACGTTCGTAACTACGTATGCATGTATATATTACGTAAGTACGTACGTAACTACGTATGTATGTATGTACGGACGTACGTAACTACGTATCTATGTACGTACGAACGTACGAACGTAACTACGTATGTACGTACGTAACTACGTATGGATGTATGTACGTAGTACGTACGTTACAACGTATATATGTATCAACGTACGTACCTGCGTAACTACGTATATATATACGTATTTACGTTCGTAACTACGTACGCATGTATGTATGTATGTATGTACGTAAGTACGTACGTAACTACGTATGTATGTACGTATGTACGTACGTAACTACGTATGGATATATGTACGTAGTACGTACGTTACAACGTATATATGTATCAACGTACGTACGTAACTCCGTATATATATACGTATGTACGTTCTGAACTACGTATGCATGTATGTATGTACGTAAGTACGTACGTAACTACGTATGTATGTACGTACGTACGTAACTACGTATGTATGTAAGTACGAATGTAACTACGTATGTTTGCACGTACGTACGTACGTAACTACGTATGGATGTATGTACGTAGTACGTACGTTACAACGTATATATGTATATATGTACATACGTGCGTAACTACTTATACATATACGTATGTACGTTCGTAACTACGTATGCATGTATGTATGTACGTAAGTACGTATGTATGTACGTACGTACGTACGTCCGTAACTACGTATGTATGTACGTACGTACGTACGTAACTACGTATGTATGTACGTACGTACGTAACTACGTATCTATGTACGTACGAACGTAACTACGTATGTATGTACGTATGTACGTACGTAACTACGTATGGATGTATGTACGTAGTACGTACGTTACAACGTATATATGTATCAACGTACGTACCTGCGTAACTACGTATATATATACGTATGTACGTTCGTAACTACGTATGCATGTATGTATGTACGTAAGTACGTACGTAACTACGTATGTATGTATGTACGTACGTACGTAACTACGTATGTATGTACGTACGTAACTCCGTATGGATGTATGTACGTAGTACGTACGTTACATCGTATATATGTATCTACGTACGTACGTGCGTAACTATGTATATATATACGTATGTACGTTCGTAACTACGTATGCATGTATGTATGTACGTAAGTACGTACGTAACTACGTATGTATGTATTTAAGTCTCTCTCGCTCCTCTCACTCTCGCACCTCTCTTTCTCGCTCCTTTCCCTCTCTCTCTCGCTATGTATACATTTTTATAAATACATGTATATTCACAGACACACACGCGCGCACACACACATACACACACTCTCGCACACACACACATATATATATATACATATATAAATCGAAGGTAGAACAGAAAAACACAACAAACAGCAGAGAGAAGAGCGAGAGAGAGAGAGAGAGAGAGACGTGCAATAGAGAGAGCATCAAAAGAGAGAGAAGAGCAAGAAAGAGAGGAGCAAGAGAGAGAGGAGCGAGAGTGAGAGAGAGGGGATAGAGAATGAGAGAGGGGAGATAGAGTGTGAGAGGAGCGATAGGGAGATAGCAGCAAGAAAGAGACGAGCGAGAGAGAGAGAGAGGAGCGAGAGAGAGAGACAGAACCGAGAGAGAGGGAGGAGCGAGCGAGAGAGAGAGAGAGAGAGGACCGAGAGAGAGGGAGGAGCGAGAGAGAGAGAGAGGACCGAGAGAGGGGGAGGAGCGAGAGAGAGTGTGGCGCGAGCTCTCGCTCCTCTCTCTCTCTCGCTCTTATCTCTCTCGCTTTTCTCTCTCTCTCTCGCTCTTATCTCTCTCTCGCTCTTATCTCTCTCTCGCTCTTATCTCTCTCTCGCTTCTCTCTCTCTCTCTCTCTCTCTCTCTCTCTCTCTCGCTTTCACTCTCTCTCTCTCTCTCACTCTATCTCTGTCTCTCTCTCTCTCTCTCACTGTCTCGCTCTATCTCTGTCTCTTTCTGCCTGTCCTTCACTCTCTCTCTCGCTCTCTCTCTCACTCTGTCTCTCACTCTGTCTCTCTGTATTTATCTCGCTCTATCTCTGTCTCTCTCTCTCGCTCTCTCTCCATATATACGTACGTAGGCACGTACGTACATCCATACATACTGGCCTAGGCAATTACATACATCCATACATACGTACGAAGGTGAGTACGTACATCCATACATACGTACGTAGTTAAGTACGTACATCCATACATAATTAGGTAGGTTGGTGTGTACATCCATACATATGGACGTACATCCATACATACCCGAGAGACATAGATAAAGAGAGAGAGGGACAGACACAGAGAGAGACAGACACAGAGAGAGACAGACACAGAGAGAGACAGACACAGAGAGAGACAGACACAGAGAGAGACAGACACAGAGAGAGACAGACACAGAGAGAGACAGACACAGAGAGAGACAGACACAGAGAGAGAGAGAGAGAGAGAGAGAGAGAGAGAGAGAGAGAGAGGGGGAGAAAGAGGGAGAGAGAGAGGAAAGAGAGAGAGAGAGAGGAAAGAGAGAGAGAGAGAGAGGAGCAAGAGAAGAGCGAAAGAGAGAACGGAGCGACAAAGATGGAGAGGAGCGAGAGAAGGAGAGGAGCGACAGAGAGAGAGAGCAGCGAGAGAGAGAGCAGCGAGAGAGAGAGCAGCGAGAGAGAGAGCAGCGAGAGAGAGAGCAGCGAGAGAGAGAGCAGCGAGAGAGAGAGAGAGAGAGAGAGAGCAGCGCGAGAGAGAGAGAGCAGCGCGAGAGAGAGAGAGCAGCGAGAGAGAGAAGAGCGAGAAATAGAGAGGAGCGAAAGAGAGAGAGAAGAACGAGAAAGAGAGAGGAGCGAAAGATAGAGAAGCTCCCACTCCTCTCTCTCTCACTCCTCTCTCTCTCACTCCTCTCTCTCTCTCTGTCACTTCTCTCTCTCTCTCTCTAACTCACTCCTCTCTCTCTCTAACTCACTCCTCTCTCTTACTCGCTCCTCTTTCTCTTGCTCCTCTCTCTCTTGCTCCTCTCACTCTCTCTTGCTCCTGTCTCTCTTGTTCTTCTCTCTCATTCACTCTCTCTCTCACTCTCTGTCTCTCTCTCTCTCTCTTTCTTTCTCACTCTCTCTCTCTGTCGCTCTCTCTCCCTCTCTCTCTCTCCTTCTTTCTCGCTCTATCTCTGTCTCTCTCTCTCTTACTCCCTCCCTCCCTCCCTCTCTCTCTTGCTTTCTCCCTCCCTCTCTCTCTTTCTCTCTCTCTCTTTCTCTCTCGCTCTATCTCTCTCGCACTATCTCTCTCTCTCTCTTCTCTCTCTTGCTCCTCTCTCTCTCTCTCTCTCTCTCTCTCTTGCTCCTCCCCTCCCTACCACATGATCACTGCCCAGTTCAGGCGTTGTCGTCCTTTTGGGGCCGCCCGCCTTTGAGGTCGTTCGCATCTGTTCTCTCTTGCCACCCGGTCTGTTATGACTTTTCCATTTTCCTTTTCCTTGTGCTGACTTACTGCACTCGTCTGATAATCGAAAGACCTTGTTTGTTTTCTTTTATTGTTGTTGTAATCTATATATATAAAAATGAGAATGTGTGTCTGTCTGTCTGTGTGAATCCCTAAAACTCGAGAACTACGCAACCAATTTCATTCAAATTTTACACATGCCTTACTTAGGGTTCCAGTTGTGTTTTAGTCGAAAGAAATTTTAACTTCTTGCAGAGTTCGAGCCCACGGCAACATAATATCTCCTCCACTATTTAAGTATTACGTGTCAAAAGTGAAACAAAAACACTCATGTCAAATACTTTCACTTTAAAAATGAAACTATTCCACTAACTGAAACAATCACATTTCGATACTGTAATGACAGATACTTTCAGAGAGAGAGAGAAAGAGAGAGAAAGAGAGAGAAAGAGAGAGAAAGAGATGTATATGTATACATATACATGTATATGTACACGTATATGCATAGCTATATATATATATATAGATATAGATCTATATGCATACATGTCTATGTATACACATGTGTAGATGTATATATATATATATATAGATGTACATGTAATATGTACACATATATACATATATATACATGCATACAGATATCTATACATATATACACCCATCACACACAAACACATGCACACAAACACACACATTAGTCATTTGTTTTCTTATCCAAAACTACGTCAAAAGTACTGAACGGATCTTTATGAAATTTGGAAATTCTATTCTATGTATAACGGCCATAACTCCCATGAAAATTCATATATTTTTGATGTTGATGAAATTTTAACTCGAACATAACAGATGAGCATTATTTGTAATTCAACGGTACAACAGTGTAAGACTACCCTTTCAGATATACTTACATTGTGATTTCTGCAATGTGGTGCATAAATTGTCAAGTAAATGAGACGCATCTTTGCCTCCACTGATTCACTTGCAAAGTGTTGAGTAAAATTATTTCGTTGCAGACCTCCTTTGGGTCTTTTTATTATCACTACGACACACATAGTCCCCAGTTGGTAACATTGATTTCAAGGCCCTCCTAGATGAGAGACTGGCATTCCACTTAATGTCTATGTTCCATACTGGCATGGATTGGAGAGTTATTAATGTAGAAATATGGTATCGTAGCTACTAACAGTTGAGGGTTGCGTAGTCTAGACGGCGTTTTTAGATTTCATTATTCTCTTTAACCCGGGCAAAGCCGGGTATTTCTGCTAGTTGTATAATAATTCTCCCTTTGTTGTATAGCTTAAAGGCGTTTGTCCATTATATAATTCTATTTTGTATGTTAAATTCGTTCCGATAAGCGAAAGATCCTTTCTGTTGTTTACTTATTTTTTCTTGTATACGTACATCTGTTTGCCTTGCCCAGAGGCTTAATGCATTTAGCTTAAGTCCCTGGCCCAACCGGTTTTGAGTAGTATCGGAGATAACTGGGCGAAACTACGTAGACATTCCAGACTCCGACTGAAGAGGTAATTGGCTGCGAATGATCCTTCTATCGTGTTTTGTCCTGTTTGCCGTTGTTACGCTATCGTCCTTTTTTGATTTGAAGAAGATTTGGCTGCTATTTCTAGGAAATGAAGCACTTGGTGGAGGTGCATTAATAATTCTGCCAGCTCCAATAACAAGTGCAGGCAATATTCAAGTATTTTGATGGCTTTTTCCCCTTATTAGCTATTATTTAATCAACTGAAACAAGTAGAATAGTGTAATTCAAGCATAATAGCAGCCAAATCTTCTTTAAATCAAACTCTACCATCATTTAGAAAATGTGTTACTGAGTGCTAGCGAAAAATTGTTACAAACACAGATACGCACAGCGTAATTTATCATATAAACAATATATACGTATAAATTACCATTTTTCTGTAATTTTGTCTGTTTCAAAAGAAAACAAACCAAAAAAACGGATGAAATATGTCAACAAGGGATTAATACCATATACACCGCCACAGTAGTAACTGTATTCAACTGAATAGACGTCAGTGATTGGTTGAAATTATCTAAATAAGACAATTTTTAACATGAAATAACTTTGAATACAAAATTTTTTATCTGTTCTATAACACAAAATATACAAGTATACGAAGTTTGAAAGTGTTTCGGTACCAAAAACACTGCATAAAACATAAATGAAAAATGTTGCCCGTCAAACCAAAAAGATCCATTTTAACCAACCAATGACGTGTATTCAGCTGAAGAAAATTACTGCTGCTGTTTTGCAAACAACAACATCTGGGTCCATACCAATGAAAGAGCCTCTACCTGGTCGCTCAACACGCTAAAAATAGCAGCCAAAGTATCCCCATACCTAAATCACACGCCCATTGTACGTAATGTCCTAGATTATCCCTAAAAAGACGGTTGGCTGAAGGTTGGAATGTCTTTGATGATAGATTTACTGTATCAGGGTTGACTTGAGGTTAAATAACAAGAATTTTTTTTTCTTGAAGACGGAAATTTCATTTTTCTTTTTGTCATAAAGATTTGGTTGCTCTTTCTAGCAACTCGAGCAACCAGGTAAAGGCTCTCTCGTTGCCTCGTCTCGTTCCCTTCGTCTCCTATTGTTTAGTTGCGAGTTGGATCTGATTGAACAGATATGATCAAAGACGTCACAAATGTGACCATTCCGTCTTTCTTCCCAGACATAATGGACTCTACGTGTATATCACAGGATAGAGGTTATTCTATTTTGTATATAAAAAAAAGTTTGGCTATTTTTTCTAGCAGGTCATGCTAGGTACCCACTTCCAAAAAGAAAACATCTCCGACGACAAATCGCATCACCGCTTCAAAAGAGAAAAAAAAACAAAAAGAGGGAAGAACACATTATATAATGTAGACCTAGGTACCAATATAAGGGAGTGGTAGCGGTATCATTGTCATAGTCACCGTTGTAGTTGTTATTTTGCCGAGTGTCAGCCCTGTCACAGAAGGTTTATAATCAAAGGTATTCCAATTATATCTGTATCAAACATTACAATCTATTGTAGCATGACTGTCTCGGACTGAACAGGGATTCATTTTTTTCAAATAGAAGAATTTAGTAAACAACAAAATAAGAATTTTCAAATTGAGTGATGTCATGAAAAGCCTAACCAATTTTCCCACTCAGAACAAAGTGAGGTTCTGATGCCGACATAGTTTCTTGTAGTCATGCAAATGCAATTGCACACTCCAACCTCCATCAATCCCCAGGAGTTAACTAAATATCAATCAACAGGAAGATTAAAAGCTTATCAAACTTTGAAATTTTTATCTTTCTTTAACTTTCAAACTTACTTGCAAAAGTTTCATCACCCGCAACGCAGCCACCAGGGTTTTTTTTTTTTCCTATCAGTTTGTCATGCTTACATTTTGTATGGCAATTACGACCACAGTACCAGGTAAACTTAGTTTCTGTACTTCCTTTAAGGCACTTACTACACACTGCACACTTTTATTCTGATACCTTCCTATACTACTACAGATTGAGAATGAAAGCATTTTTTCAGGGCACTTGGAAGACATTCCTCCTTGACTAAGTGGGGCTGTAGCACAGAGGAAAGCATTATTCCAGATGCTGAGAGGCAAACATAAGACAGAGATAGGGGAACAGATGTCTTGCTGCAGAGGAGATGCATGGTTACCCCATAGAAAGAAAGATCATGATAACAAGGTATCAGGGTGTACTCTCAAAGTATAAGAAAGAATAGAGATAGAGATTTGGAAAGGGTGGATGAGTAAGTCTGTGAGAATGTGAAAGGAGAGTGAATAGATGATTAGAGATAGGGATAGAGTTAAAAGTAATCAAAAGTGTGAGCAGAGGTGGAGGTGTGGTTGATGGTGAATATTAGTTTGTGGGTGAACATGAAGGAAATAGGAGTGGGCCAGGAAGGAGGTGATAAATGAAAGTACAAAAGCAGAGAGGAAAGCAGCAGTATAATCAGAACATAAGTGGGATCTTGTTCAAAACGGGGGGGGGGGGGGGGGGGGGGCACCAGTATTTTCTTAACGAAACACTTTGAAACTTGGGACACTGGTAGAATGTGTCATATAAAACATCTTTTTCTCTTAGTCTTCTTAACAAAAAAACGTACATCGCAAGTTATTTCATGTTAAAGTTGTCGTATTTCTGTAATTTCAACCAATGACTGACGTCCATTCAGCCGGATATTATTAAGTGCTGACTATGTAAACAAACGATGCTGACAATTTTTTACATGAAATAAATTCGAATACAAAAATTTTTTTCTGTTCTATAACACAAAATAGATAAGTATACAAAGTTTGAAAGTCTTTCGGTACCCAAAACACTACATAAAACATTAATGAAAACTGGTGCCCCCGTTTTGAACAAGATCCCATAAGTGAGAAATAGGGAGATGATGTAGTGTATGTGTGTGTCATGGGGAGGAGGAGACAGTGTCATAGATGGTGATTAGAAGTATGTAGGGATCTACATAATGAGAGATGTGTATAGAGAGAAGAGGTGAGTAGTATTGTCAGCAGCAGAAATAAGAGGATATTGAGAATGATAATGAATATGAGAGTGTTAAGAATGAAGTAAGGCAATCATGTGTAGACTGGGAAAAGGGTGTTTATTGGAAAATAAAGTGGGAAGGAATTATAATGAGAATGCAGGATGGGTGACAAAAGAAAGTGGTTCCAAGGGGATGAAATATATGTAGTTCTGCTTTCATATAATGCTGAATGAATAATGCCATAGTTAGAAGAGTAATGGAGAGATGGGTATTTGAAAAGCTTGACAGGGACATTTTGGGTGCAGGGGTATAAACATAAGTAATATGCTTTTAGGACCTCATTGTTGCCAAGAGAGATGGGTCTTCTCAAGTACAACAAATCACCAATCATCTTAGTCCTTTATTACCTCATCTGTAAGGCTCAACATCATGTCTTTACAACTTTATCCTATATTCTCCTGGATCTCCCATGAGGTCTATCTACATTTAGCAATCAGAATTCATCACCCCCACTCAGCTCAAAACAATATCTGTGTATAGCGATTTCTGGGTTATTTCTCTTCATCAGCACAGAATAAAAGGCAGGGTTCTAGATTCCCTTGTTCGAAAATATAAGGACACAGATCATGTATAGCCAACTGGCGACGATGTCTCCTGGGGCTAAATTACAGCAACATTTGTCCTAAACCAGGACTGCTATGTTATGTTGGCAAACAATCTTTACTCCAAAGTACTGTTGCTGAATATCTCTCATTGTGAGATTTAAAAATAGTAATTTTCTAATTTATAGATCAGTGACTAGTTGTCACTTTGAAAACTATATATTTCGAATGGGAGTTTGGCAGCACCACCTCTAGCCAAACATTTTTGTTGTTTTTTGAAGAATTCTAAGCTGAAGCTTTTTTGTGCGAAGCCACCATCATTGGGTGGTAATGAATAATTGAAAAATAAAAAGTTATGCAGCGGCTACTGGAGGTCAAGTTCCCCTAGACCCACGTGTGCTGAAGCCAGAGATGATAGAGTGAAATGAGGGGTTGATAACCAAGTATTATGATATGATAAAGAAAGAAGGGTCAAACATAAAAATGATCCTGCCAGAGGAGGAAAAAAGGAAAATGGAAAACAAGACGGTCATATTCAGAACATTTTTGAATGAAAATAGGAGAAGAGCGCCGCAGAAAGAGATAGAAGAAATCTTGGAGGAACAAATAGTAGAAAGGATAATGTTCTTTACAAGAGGAAGGAAATATGCATTGATAGCAGTAACCTTTGTATCAGAAGAGGAGGCGAAAAAAAACAACAACAGGCTGATACAGAAAGAAAAATGGACGTTGATGCCAAACTGTTTGGGCAAAAGAATTGTTAAGATTAGGGTGGAAAGAATCCCACCATCGATAGACCCTGAAACGATAATAACCGCAACTTTTAATTCAGAACTAAAGAAGAAAAGCGAAGATCTGAAGATTGGAATGATAAGCCAAACACAACAAGTGAAATGCTAGGGCTACGGACTAGAGATAATCTGTGCAGTGAGCCTGAAATATTACGATGAAATGCTGGAAACTTTGGAACTACCAAATAAAGAAAAGCTGGAAATAATGTTGGAAGGAAAACCCCCCAAAGTGTCATGGATGTGGTGAAAGAGGGTACTTGAGAAGGAAATGCCCTAGAGCAGCAGTGGAAACAGTAGAGGAGAGTGTTCAGGAAGATATAATGGTAGAAAAAAGCAGAAACAGAAAACAGAACATGACGGGAATTTTGCAGAGGTGAAAGCCAGAAAAAGAGAGAGAAGGAAGTCACCAACGACAGTGGAATTGAAGAAGTGCAAAGCAATGGAAGAGGAAACCCAACCCACAATGAGAAACGGAGTAGATTTACCAGTAAAGGACTTACAAGTACAGTCATTCAGACCAGTACACATTCAAACACATAGACATGCAAAAGCACACCAGTAATAACAAACAGAAACAAGACAACCTAGAATTACGGAAACCTAAAGTCATAGACACACGGACAAAACATGTAGAATTACAGTCAAATGAACACACAGACACACAAACATACAGAGACACAGATACAATCACAAGAAAGCCAAAAACTGCAGAAATATAGCGAAAAAAGAGTCAACATGCAAAACACATGCAAAAAAGAAAATTATAGTGAGATATAGGACACCCCAAACTTAAAAGATTGCAAAATTGAAAGACATCATGAGAGACTGAACCTACTGAGGCCGGAGGTTGATGTTGAACCTCGTGCCTCGGTGGTGAATTATGCAGAAGGAGAAGAAGTGGTAAGTTGTTATATTTTTGTAAAACTGTAACTGAGGAAAACATTTATTTGAATTTTTTATGGAAAAAAAAGGAAAAACAAGTAAATCTTGCAACTGTTGAATGAACAGGTTTCCAAAACGTTTTTTTTTAAGGTGGAAAGGAAAAGGGAAGTCGCGGTTTCACTTCCAAGTGAGGCTGCAAATTGTTAGTTAAAATGTAAGTTTAAAAAGGGAAAAAAAAGGATTTCACGGTTTCATTTTGGAGCAGGACCGAGATGACTGTCTCATTTTCATTGAAAGTTAATTAATTTTACATTCATTCCTTCATGTGTTTTTTGTTTCTGCATGTCTGTGCATGTCCCCTCTGTAATTAGGCCTTGTGCCTGTAATAAGGAATTAACTTCTAGCCAAACAATTTTTGCATGGTGATTAATAATTTGCTGTTACCAAGATTATGTGAGTTCGTTTTGTGTGTTTCCATCTATTATTGTAATATTTTTGTGTGCTGCGTTGTTGTGATTTTTTTTTTTTTGGTGAAGCTGTCCCTCAGCAGTTTGAGAAGGGATAGCTGAGGCTTATTCAGATGTGAGTGAGTCAGAGGTGTCAATTGTGGAACAGTCATTGTCTGAAGAGGAGCTGATAAAAGCAGTGATGAAGATGGACAGAGCTATAAAAGAGAAAAGTTTTGCGAAAGTAACAGAGGTACCAAAGAAAGAGGTAAGCCTCAAAAATTTGAAAAACTATGAAAAAATGCTAAAAAAAGGAAGGTGGTGACGTGAAATTGTCATCACCACAAGAAATACTAAGGGAAATGGAAAAAAGGAAGATTGTATACAAGGTCTATTCTGTCAAGGAGAAAAGGTTAGAGAATGAACAGACGGTCAAAATCAAAAATGTGTTGAGGCCTATCTGGAAAGACACAGTATAATGTCTCTTGCAAGAGGAAGATACACTATACTGAAGTGTATCTTAAGAATAAGGTAAAAGCGAAGGAAAACTTAGCAAAATCAATGAAAACGGAAAGGGTAATCCTTGTACCCACATACCTTGGAAGAACTCCCAAGGTCAGGATGGAGGGAAGCCCCCTGAAATAGACATAGCTTGGGTGGCAGCTGTGCTTCTAGGAAGCAAGAAGGAGGTTGCCATACTCCAGGCTACAGAAACGGAAGCCACTAATTGGCACAGTAAAATGTTGGAACTTATGATACAGAGTAAAGTGGTTGCTCTGGATGTATAGTTGCTAGAATAAGAACTGGTTGGAGAAAGTTCAGGTAGCTACTACCACTGCTGACAACAAAGATCTTTTCTCTAAGATTGTTAGAATTGCAATGCTGCATAATAGGGAGACATGGGCCTTGAATGTAGAGGACTTGAGAAGACTGGAAAGTAATGAAGAGAACATACTGAGGTGGATGTGCAATGTATGTGTGCACGAAAGAATTAGTACAAAGGTGCTAAGTGTAAAAAATTGAGTAAAAGAGGAATCAGATGTTCTGTTCAAGAAAGAAGACTGTGCTGGTATGGACATGTGATGTGTATAAATGAGGTCAGCTGTATAAAGAAGTGCTATTTGCTTAATGTGGCTGAAACCTGTGGACAAAGATGACCTAGGAAGACATGGGATGATGTGGTAAAAGCTGACCTCAGGACCCTGGGCCAGACAGATGAGATGACAAAAGACCAGGATCTCTGGTAATATAAAGCCCTCAGAAAAACTCGCCCATCTCAGTAAAACTAAGTTCTGAAGGTGCTATATTTTGAGTTCCCCATCTGTTATAGTGACTCCCCTACCTCATGCATTATGCCTGCCTCCTCCCCGTCCCACTCTCTTGTCTTCCCCCTTCAGCAACTGAATCATCAATACTCCTATTGCTCTGCCCACCACTCATCCACATGTCTCTGTCTTCTCTAGCTCATGGCTGGATTCATCCCCCCTCCAACCCTACACATTTTGGCAATTTGCCTCCCCCACCTCTCATTCACTTTTCCATACGGTCTTGCAACCTACCCATCCACCCACTTCTACTTAAGCTGTGTCTTGTAGAGTCACCTAGGCACCTTATTGCCATTATATGTCTTGCAGATCCTACTGATAATTTTCTCTTTTTTTTGTCCCCCACTTTATCCCTACTAGATGTGAGTAGCCATGTAGATCCCTCTGCAGAAACCTGCTCTGCTTCCTTCAGAGTAATCTTCTTTTCCCTTGCCCCTTACATTAAGCTGATCCCAACTTCTTGCAGGGCTCATAATCTTGCAAGCTGCATGGTGACCTCGATATTGCAGATGGAACAAAAATCAGGACCCATCCACACTATAGAATGGTAGGTACTAAGAAGGGCACCCAGCCATAAAAACTATGTCAAAGCAGACATTGGAGTTTGATCATGTATAAATATAGATCATCATTATCATTTAATGTCCATATTCCATGCTGGTGTGGGTTGTATGGTTTGACAGGATCCAATGTTTCCAAGGGGCATGCAGTTAAAGAGAAGAAATTATTGAAATTAGACATAACTCATTTTTACCCTATTTTAGACATCATGCTTTGAAACTTGAAAAATGATCAAACTAGACACTAGTGTGTGGGGGGGGGGGGAAGACTTGAAATCCAACAGAGAAAAGAATATTGATTGTTAAACAGCAAAAAAATTATCAAGATATTTTATTAGCAACCTCAATAACAATTAGGTCAAAGTTGAGGAAAAAAAAATTCTTGAAAGAAAAGGACCTGCCACCTGACTATGTTTTGAACTCTCTCAGTTTCAACAACAACAACAACAACAACCATGCTGACCAATTTTTATTTCTAAAGATGATGCAACAGTACAAAAGAATGATGCAATACTTGCAATGTAATGGTTTCAAACAGGTAGGGAGAAAATAATGAGAAAGCAAAAGTTACAAATTTTTGTCCCAGTAACTAATTTTGCTCAGCCACCATACATAATATATATATATATATATATATATATATATATATATATATATATATATATATATATATATATATATATATATATATATATATATATATATATATATAGGGAGAATTCACAAAAAAACAAAGATGAAGACAAGTGGTGTAGAAAACAAACAGATGTATTAGTATAACACTTAGGAATTGAAAAAGTCTTTACTCTTTTGAGCCTACACTCTTCCACAGAAAGAAACAAGGACACACACACACATTTTAATTATCACTGAGGCTGCCAAAACACCTATATTGCAAGAAATAAGAGTTCAAAAATTTCAATGTAGTATGAAGTATGATTTTTAATATGCACATTAGCATTTCACTAAATCAGTTATAAAATTATATGGTAAATATATATATTGACAGTCCGATTTAGCTAAACCATAGAGTGATTGAGTAGTTATTGCTGATGAGGTTACAACTGATAAGCAAAACTAGTCTCATCCAGGAATATCCAGTCATTCATGGGGTGGTTATATTCCTTGTTGGTGTATATATATTGTGTGCTTCATATGGAATTAAGAGTTTTGAACTCTTATTTCTTGCAATATAGGTGCTTTGGCATCCTCGATAATGATTAGTAACAACTATAGTATTCCTTTTTGGTCTTATATTTCGCCTAGCTGTTTATATTAATCATATCTATTAGGCACAGGCATGACTGTGTAGTAAGAAGCTTGCTTCTCAACCACATGGTTCTGAGTTCAGTTTCCTTGCATGGCATCTTGGGCAAGTGATTTTTACTATTGCCTTGGGCTAACGAAAGTCTTGTAAGTGGATTTGGTAGACTATATACATATGTATATATTTATGTGTGTGTGTGTCTGTTTGCCCCCCACCCCACCCCTATTCCATCACTTGACAACTGATGTTGGTGTGTTTACATCCCTGTAACTTAACAGTTCGAAAAAAAAAGGGACCAACAGAATAAGTACTAGGCATACAAAGAATAAGTCCTGGGGTCAATTTTTTCAACTAGAAACCTTTTAAGGTGGTGCTCCAGTATTTAAGGTGGTGCACAGTCAAATTACTGAAACAAGTAAAAGAATATAAATATATATTAGAAACAATGAATATGGAAGATAAAGTATACTGGAAACTTTATTTATCACAATGATGGTTTCGACACATCCTGCACTGCCCCCTCATGTATGCCAACATAGCATGTTCACTACCTATGGCTACCTGGTGTCATCCATGGTAATTGTGCAATCATCGCTGGATTTACATTAGGAATTCCTCAGTGCACGTTGAGTATAGTAGAAACAATGGGCATGGAAGATATGAAACTATACAATGAATTAGAGTCCACCTCACAGTGCAGAAGTATCTCTTCAGGTGATGCACTTGAATTCATTGTATAGTTTCTCACCCACAAGGGAGCAGTGTAGGATGTGCTGAAATGATCATTGTGATAAATAAAGTTTCCAGTATACTCTATCTTCCATATCCATTGTTTCTATACTCAATATGCACTGAGGAATTCCTAATGTAGATCCAGTGATGATTACCGTGGTGGATGACGCCAGGTAGCCATAGGCAGTGAACACGCTATGTCGGCATACTATCAGGGACATACTCAAAACACAGTATAAATTTTAAATTTAAATCTAAACTTTAATTTTCACTTATATAAATGTATATATAATTAATTTTAAAAATGGAGAAAAAAACAACAAGAAAAAAAATGTGAGGACATAGTACATGTAAAGTATTAATAAGATGCTCATAGAAGGAAAAGAGTGGTTGTTTTACATTTCCTATGTTTCTTCAGAAACATAGGAAAGTTCAAAGGAAAAGAAAGGAGGAAAAAAAAAATCACCAACAGTCCACAAATACACACACACATCATCATCATTTTGCATCTACTTTCCATGCTGACATGGATTAGACAGTTTGACAAGAACTAGCAAGCCAGAGAGCTGCACCAAGTTCCATTCTGGTTTGGCATGGTCTCTACAGCTAGATGCTCTTCCTAATGCCAACCACTCCGAGAGTGTAATGGGTGCTTTTATGTGGCACTGCACAGGAGCCAGTCACCTGCATTGGCCTCAATTATGATTTCACTTGGCTTGACAAGTCTTCTCAAGTAGAGCATATCACTAACGATCTTAGTTTGAAGAGCATATCACTAACGATCTTGGTTTGAAGATCATGCTTCACCACTTTGTCCCATGTCTTCCTGGGTCTACCTCTTCCACAGTTAGAGATTGACACTTTGTACACAGCTGCCTTCATCCATACACATCACATGGCCATATCAGCACAATCATCTCTCTTGCACACATCTGATGCCTCTTATGCCCAGCTCTTCACTCAAAACGTTCACGTTGTCATACATGCACACTGATATTGCACATCCAACAAAGCATATTAGCTTCATTTCTTTCAAGCCTACACATCACCTCAGCAGTCACAGCCCATATTTCATTGCCGTGTAGCATGGCTGTTCACACACAGCCATCATACTGTCTGCCTTTCACTTTGAGGGAGAGGCCCTTGTTATCAACAAAGGTAGCTCTCTGAACTTTGCCCAGCCTATTGTTATTCTCGCAGCTACATTCTCAGACCATCCACCTCCACTACTGGTCACCTGGATAATGGAAGCTATCAACTACTTTTAGCTTTCCCCCGTAGATTTCTAGTGTTTATTGTACTTGTGCACCTGCCACACACAAAGACTATTTTCCGTTAACCTTCCTCTGATATTGCTGCACTAGATCTGTTCAGTTTGGTTCACAGATTTAATTTTTTTTAACTAAACAGTTTGAAACTTCGTATACTGGTGGAATATCTCACACTGAACACAGTTTACTTTGAACATTTTTGACAAAGTTTGGTATTTTAGAAGTTGGTTGAAATTACCCAAATACGACAACTTTAACATGAAATAACTTCTAAAATACCAAATTTTATCAAAAATGTTCAAAGTAAACCATGTTCTGTGTGAGATGTTCCATCAGCATATGAAGTTTCAAACTGTTTAGTTTAAAAAAAAATTAATCAAAAAATGTGAGCTAAACTGAACAGATTCACTGCACTTTTTATGTCCATAGTTTGTAACTGGGTACATCTTATGGGGTATCTACTTAGATCTTTTTCTACATATTGAGCAGGGCCATCTATCTGAAGGGATTTGTGATTGTCCTCTTTCCTATTTACTAAGATTTTAGTTTCTGCTAAATTAACTTTAGGTCCCTTTGATTCTAGACCTTGCTTCCACACCTGAAATTTCTTCTCTAGTTCTGGTAGTGATTCAACTATAAGTAGTGAACATATATATAACTTGAAAGCAACACTAACTCAACAAATGTTGGCTATATCCAGGTTGCCTATTTAAAATCTTACCTGTTTCAAATTTTGTAATCTTTTACGACTACATTATATAAAATTCTACCAAAATAGCTGTTGTAAATTTTAAACGCCATTCTTATTAACTATTTTATACCAAAGCCACACCAAGGATCCACTAAGTCGGATCAATGGTTGCATATGGGATTTGGTATTTATAGTATCCTGTCACCAGCTGAAGTCTACAATGTTGTTTTTTCTGGTGTCTTATGTTAATGTGCTTTCATTCTCAAAGAATACTTATTGGTAAATTGTGTGTATACATATATATGTGTGTGAAGGACCTATAATCCTTTGAGGGAATACTAGCATCCTAGTTTTCCGGTTTATACCAGTGTTCAGTGAAAACCAAATATAATAGTTTCACATTGATATATATATATATATATATATATATATATATATATATATATATATATATATAGATAGATATTTCGGTGGACATTGGAATTAGACACTGAGGGAAAATGGCTGTAACTTTTTTATTTTTTAATTTTGACGATTTTCGTTTTCGATAATGTGTTCTATATGTCACGGTCATGCGATTCCCCCTAATAAAAAATTTTGGACCCCCCACCACGGGGGGGGGGCCATTTTCATTTTTGACATTGTGTTCTACATGTTCAGGTCGTACGAATAGCCTTCTCGCAACTTAGATGTGAAAATGAACGGCTTACATTTATATTGAAACAGAAAAAGGATCATATGTGGAGTCCCCACCACGAAACTTGATATGCTAGAAATAACAGCTAAACGCGGACAATCCAAATCTTGCATTGGTCCAGATGGATTATATGTAAATAAATATGAAGGAAAAAATGCGCTTTGGCAAACGGGGTTAGGGTTAGGTTTTGAGTTAGGGTTCGGGTAAACCTAACCCTAAACGTGACCCTAACCCTAACCGTGACCCTAACTCTGACCCTAACCCTAACCAGATTTGGCTGTTATTTCTAGCATGTAAATAGCCTGCTTGGTGGTGGTGGGGGGGGGGATTGAAATTTTTCAAACAATTTTTTTTCAGAATCGTAATCTCCATAACCTAAAACGTGGGATTCCGTAAAAAAAAAAAAAAATAAGGGAGGGAAAGGTTCAGATTACATATAGTCCATCTGGACCAATGCAAGATTTGGGTTGTCCGCGTTTAGCTGTTATTTCTAGCATATCAAGTGGGGGGGTGGGGGGAAGGGGTCCAAATTTTTTTTATAGGGGGACTCGCATGACCGTGACATACAGAACACATTATCGAAAACGAAAATCGCCAAAGTTAAAAAATAAAAAAGTTACAGCCATTTTCCCTCAGTGTCTAATTCCAATGTACACCGATATTTCCTAAATATTTTAACTATCTATATGTATATATATTATACCGCGGTCAGAAAAATATTAAAGTATTTGAAATGCCAATTTAGTGTTCTCACTTTATTATTAGCAATAAACATACATCGTTCTTTTGTCTACCATTTTACGCACTTATTTCGAAATATCGCTCGTGTGTTGAGTAAATAGTTGGGTGTTTTCCTACCTACATATTTAGCACTGAATACTTTTGTTTATAAATCTCTCAAGAACATATATTTAATAATGCAATTCCATGTTTTAAACCACAAAAAATAAACTACATACATTCAAGCTATTTTTTAAACATAAGTTCATTAACAGAAGGAAGATCGCGAAACTATCTTCAAATATTTCTCCATGTGCATGAGGAGTGTGACGTGTAAATAAAGCACAACTAATATCAAGCCGTCGAAATTTCTTCCTTGCTGGCATCCACTGCAAGAATACGTAGTCTCATTAAGGACTCGCGGACATATTTTCGCTTATCTCCTACCAACATTTTTTTATGATTTTATGTAATAAATAATGTATAGTTTGTAGTTTTAAGAGCGTGAGATAGAATGTGGCGGAGAAATTCTGATTTATGTGTCACATCTATTCCGAAAGTCGCCTTGTTTAAATATAAGTATTCCTGCATTGTACTTGTTTGGTAAAAGATTTTATACAAGATCAATTTAAGCAGTAAGCTAAATTACAAACGGAAGTCGTTTCAGATTTAGGAACTTCGTACCTGATGAAAAAAAGAAAAAATAACGGAAGTGAGGAGGAGTGAAATTTTTTAAAGAAATATTTATTCAGAACCGTTCATTGAAATACCAAAAAAAAAAATATATATTATAAAGACAAAAATAAAAGTAGCGGGAAGATAATGATGTGTGAGTATGAGTGGTGGGGTTAGCTAATCCGAAACTTCGCGCGGAAGTATTTAATAATTAAACCTTGGGAGAGGCATTATGCCGGTAATAAACACACGCACTGGTTCAATCCTTTATTAATTTATAAACAGTATTTAGTTTTTTGTTAAATCATTTCATTGGTGCGTGTGTTTATTACCGGCATAATGCCTCTCCCAAGGTTTAATTGTATTTCTTTCAACACACGTATCCACATCAAGAATCTTGCACACGAAATATTTTATAATTGTTTCTAATATAGGTACGAGACCCAAAATTATGGAGGAGGATTTCGGTTGACTACATAGACTTCTGTACTCGACTGTTACTTTATTTTATCAACCCTGAAAAGATGAAGGTAAAGTCTGAAGCAATGCTGCTTAAGCATTTTGTCTGGCAAGCTAATAATTTTGATAGGCACAAGGGCTGAAATTTAGCGGGAGGGGACTAGTCGATTACATCAACCGTAATACACGACCGGCACTTTATTTTATCGCTCTTTGACAAGATGAAAGGCAAAGTCAACCTCGGCGGAATATGAACTCAGAACGTAAAGCCGGAAGAAATGCCGCTTTTATCCGGCATGCTAAGGATTCTGCCAACTCACCGGTTTTGGAACGTGTTTTATAACGAAAGTGTCATGTCAGTTTCTTTTACGAAGTTAAAGTATGAATCAACCCGTCTCTGAATAAAGAGACAGGTATTAAGCTTGGGTTAGTTAGACCTAAACTATGAAATTAGTATCTATTATTCTGTACTTACGCCATATTATTAGGATACCACACACTTCCATCAGCCAGCGAGGAACGTCTACGTTTTTTATCAACTTGCTAGAAATAGCAGCCAAATCCCCTTCAGATTATCGCTTACTGTCTTTAAAAAAAGTACTTGGATAATGTGATCTCAGATTCCTTGCACAAAACGCTCGCTGTTGGAATGTCTCTAATAATGGGTTTACTTGATCAGACGAACAACAACAGTAACTAGCCAATTGAGTGAGTTCTACGTGATTACTGGAAATAGTCTAAATACGCTCAGTCTAGTATCTTAAGAAAGGAAAGAACGTTCAGTCATGTTCCAAATACCATCTCAAAAAACATGATGGTAGTAAGCAAGCTACTTACCACACAGCCACTCCTACGCCTGGAATTTCTTTTCCAATTCTTCTATAAGAACAAGGTCATCAGCATATCGTATTTACCACAGTCTTAAATTTCACTATTATGACCTTGTGGACAATGATGAATTGGAGGGGAATGACAACTGAGCCCTAATGAACTCTTAAATTCTCACTCTACTGACAACTCCCCTGTACATGGCTTGTATGGCTTTAACAAGCCATTCATTTACTGTGAATGTCAAAACAATGGTTTACTTTTAGCTTGGTATTTCTCTTGCAGTTGCCTTACTAGGGAGATGGTATTCATAGTACTCCTTCTTAGCACAAAAACAAACTGCATCTCATCTAGTCTAATTCTGTTTGTAATCAATCATACTGTAACTCTAATCTTTATGACCTAGTCCAGCAATTGCTTCTATCTAAAGCATCTTTATCTTTGTAATAACTGATAAGTGGTTGGCGTTAGGAAGGGCATCCAGCTGTAGAAACTTCCAAATCAGATTCGGAACCTGGTGCAGCCATCTGGTTCACCAGTCCTCAGTCAAATCGTCCAACCCCTGCTAGCATGGAAAGCGGACGTTAAACGATGATGATGATGACTATAATGCTGCTACACTAGTCATTGAGTAGGACACCTTCCTGTACAACCTGATTGACTATAAGTAGTAACTAGGTTGTATCCTTCTCTGCTAGATATTTTAAGCATATCTGTGGTAATTCCTAGTGGATCAGGGTCTTTTCCTGTCTTCACATCCTTGATTACTTTATCAATTATACTTTCAACTTGGATGGCTCATACTTCACTTGAGTCCACATTGAGAAGACCTTTCTCTCAAAATACTCTCCACATTTAGCAGCCTTTCATAGTAGTACTTCCTTGCCTCTTTATTTCTGATAATCACTAAGTGCAAGTCTACTATTATTCATCCACACTTCTCACCCACAATATCTCGATTCTGTATGTCTTACGATCTGGAACATTGGCAAATCTTTCTGCTTCTCCCTGCACTATATTAACTTATTGGCTAGCTTCCATCCTAGCTACTTGATAAAATTCATTTTTCCAGTCTTTCTGCTCCACTACTATGCCACCCTCAGTCCAGCCATGATTTAACACCATGCAGGGATTTAGTCTGTAGCTTCAGTAAGTTGTTGCATATAAACTTCCACTTGTCTTCTGTGCTGTATCTAGCTCCTCCTTATCAGATGCTTCAATAAAAATTTCTGATTTTTAAGCTTCCATACCGTTCATTTCCAGATTAGTTAGTTTTTCTGAATCCTAGCTCTTAGGTTTGAAGTCACTAACTACTAACCTATGTTGGGTTATATATAAAATCTTCACCTGGAAAAGAGTTTACATTTACAAGCTCCTGTCTATCTTGTTTTCTGGTAAGAATGTAAGTCAATTTGGCTTGTATGCCCACTAAATTGATAGGTGATGACTTGTTTCCTGAAGGCAGTGCTGTAGATAACTTGCATCACAGAACTCCAACAGCCTTGCTTCCTCTTCATTTTTAGAACCAAATCCATAACCTCCATGTACACCATGGAATCCATGGGAATGTTGCCTAACATGTCCATTGAAGTCACCAATCACAAAATGAAGTCTCTATGATTTGTAAGGTAATCTGCAAAAGGTCTTGTAAAACTGGTCCTTCTGATCATTTTCCAGCCCATAATGTAGAAGTAGAGATAAAAGCAACTGTTGATTTGAGTAAGACTAGTCTCAGCTTAACCCTATCACACGTGCTAACTATTTCAATCTACTAATTTCTATGCCAACACTACCCACTCCAACGGTTACCTACTCAAAAGAATTTGAACTTCTGCTCCTTTCCCATGAGGAATCTCGTCAAAGCTCCCTTCCATCTTACCGCTTGCATGCAGCACACCTCTACATGCCACCACTCCAGCATTTCAATAATCTCCCCAGTCCTTCCTTTCACTGCTAACATTGATTGTGACAACCCTGACACTGTGGACTTGTAAGTGTTACCACCTGAAAAGAATATTTGTGTGAACTGGCAGGGAGCACTTGTACATCGTTTAGTTTACTCAATGAATTACTATTTCCTCAATCTTGTACACCATCAAGGGTGAGTACCAACAAGGAAGGGAAGAAAGGGGCTAGAGGTTTGGTGAGCCAGAAGGGAGGAGGGGATGGATACATAGCAAGGTTTAAATATCTACATATTTAATCACGCATGCATATATACATCCTGCATATTAATATATGAAAATTTATTAGCAAATATAAGGCTACTTTGAATGTGTCTCAGTCTTCAGTATTTAATACTCACTACATAATTAAAATGTTAACACTAACTTACAATGGGTATATCTAGACACCCTTTTCTTACATAAAACTAGGTTATAAGCATCATGACAGCTGAGTAAGGGTGAAGGATTTTTGTAGCTATATATTTTTCCTACCAATAATCAATCACTCAGCTGTGCAATTGAGTATAATTTATTTTTTTTATCAGTCTAACAAAATTGAAGTGGGATGCAAAATAGTGGTTATTGAATGGGAAACGTAGAATGAATACCATTATATCACCTACTAGCAGTATAACCCGGCGCTGCTCGGGATTAAGCTAGGATTATTAAATGATTAAGTCCTTTATTTCAAACCAAAATAAGTAACATCGACATCAGATTTGAGCGAAATCCGTTGAAATTGGTTTGGCTGAAAATGGTTTGCTGGCAATTTGATTGGGAAATCCCATAAGGAATCAGTTTATTGGTTATTTTCACTTATTGACTCTTTTTTTTTAATGTTGCATTAGAGATCTGCATAGGAGAAGGTTGATCTGAAGGTTTGCATTGGGGATCTGGATTGGAGTAACTTAGGAAAGCTTACCAACAACCTTAACCAAAAAATAAGGAGCCTGTCCCTTCTAGGTTAACTCTAACCCTAACCCTGACCCTAAAACCGTAACACCCTAGTGGAAATCGTGCGGGTGTTAATCTGAAAAATTACCAAACCCTTTTTGTGGTCCGAAGAACGGGTTGGGGGGGGAGGGGGTGACTGACAAATTGTTACATACGTTTTTGTTTCATAGTTGTGAAATATAAACAAAACTCTTTCGCTCCC
Source organism: Octopus bimaculoides (assembly GCF_046866305.1). Taxonomy (NCBI): domain Eukaryota; kingdom Metazoa; phylum Mollusca; class Cephalopoda; order Octopoda; family Octopodidae; genus Octopus; species Octopus bimaculoides. Next base: position 25,775,350 of record NC_142930.1, on the reverse strand, counting down.
AAAGTAGTATATGTGCGTATGTGTGAGAGTGAGAGGGGGGAGGGAGAAAGATGAACGATTTAAAAGAAATATATTTTAATTGTTATGTGAGAAAGTATATATAATCTTATAGAATATAGTGTCTTTCAAAAACATCTTATATTTGAAACTATATCTCATGTTTTAGAAAAAAAATGCACTTTACTCTGTCTTAGCTACATTTTCTTTCGTAATACGCTTTGTCTCCCTCTTCCACTTGTTCGTTCCTTTTTTTTTATTTTTGTTAGACGCTGTCTTGGTGAGAGAAATTTTTTTCCTTAGCCGCTTTGTCTCCCTCTTCCACTTTTTAATTTTTTTTTTTTTAGACGCTTGGCAAACACTGTTTCTGATCCTTGTCACAAACACACTATTTCTTTCTTTCTCTCTCTCTCCTTCACGCGCGTACGCACAGATTTGACTTCGCCATGTCAACAAACTTCAAAATTGGTAAAAGTTTATCGATTTTTACAGCTATACGCGGGTGCCTCTGTGAGAAAAAGTTGACAAAAACACAGATAGGGTTATGAACAATGTCCTCCTAAAATTGGAGCGACATGCGTGCTTATTTGTGGACGTGCATAACCCACATTCACGTACACACACACAAACATCTTCTGTTTTATAGATATTGATACCAATCCTTCAGTATAGGAAGCCCTGAAAACGTTTTAGAAATTTTTGCAGTTCATCACACAAATATATTGGGTTGGCAACTAAGTTTCCACTGGTTTTTAAAATTTTAGAATCTATTTTTGAAACATTTTTTTTTTGCAGTTAATTTTTGTTTATTTTCAGATCATTAAAATGGAACGTCAAGTTAAGTAAAACAATCATTTTCGACACCTCCTCCTTTTTGCTTTTAATCAAGGTTCCAAGGCCGCAAAAGCTGCTTGCGACATTTGTGCTCTGTATGGAGAGAGTGCTATAGCTGAAAGAACCATTTGTGATTGGTATGCCAAGTTCAAAAATGGAAATTTTGACCTCAAACATGCACCTTGTTCTGGCTGTCCAGTTGAGTTCGATGAAGAGCGATTAAACCAACTATTGCACGAAAATTCTCATCAAAAGACAAGGAAACTGGCAGAGAAAATGGAATGCTCCCACACTGCTATAGAGAAGCATCTTCACTTGATGGGAAAGGTTCAGAAGTATGGAGCATAGGTTCCACATGCTTTAAGTGACAACAACAAAAATCAACGAGCCACAATCTCCACTGGTTTGCTTGCTCATCACCGCTCAACTCATGGATACAAGCAAGGATTTCTTTACCGAATCGTTACTGGTGATGAAAAATGGTGCCTGTATATCAATATGAAGCAGCGTAAGGAATGGCTTAGCTCTGGTTAACAAGCGACACCGCGCGTGAAATAAGGTCTTCATTTGTGTAAAACAATGTTGTGCGTATGGTGGGACTGGAAAGGGATTATCCATTATGAATTGCTTGAACTGAACCAAATGGTCAACGCGGAACTCTATGTTCAATAGATGGAACAACTCAACATGGCTATTCAAAAGAAAAGACCTAATTGGCAGCATGGAGTTCTTTCTGCTGCACGACAACGCCTGCCCTCATATCGCCAATATGACCAAGGAAGCCATTCAAACGCATGGCTGGGAAGTGCTGCCATACCCGCCGTACTCTCCTGATTTGGCACCAATGAATTTCCACCTCTTTCGATCTCTTTCAAATGCTATGCGCGGAGTTTCGTTCAATACTGATACAGAATTGAGAGCTTAGTTGGATCAATTTTTCGAGTCGAAATCGGGTGATTTCTACCAACAAGGTATTGAAAATCTTGTTGAATGTTGGGAAGAAGTTGTAAACAACAAGGGTGAATACATTATTAATTAATTAGTTGTTATATTTTATCAAACTTTTTAAACAATTTAAATTTTTAAAAATGGCAGGAACTTAGTTGCCAACTTAATAAAAAGCACTTGAAATTTAGAGTGAGTTTAAATTAAGGATTTTATGTAAAAACAGAAAAATAACAAAAAAGAAATTATTTACAATAATTTATTAAATATAAGGGATTTTGTATGAAAAAAGAATACAAAAGCATTACACACACACACATATATTACCAACAAGATCTAGTGATACCAGAAAGTTGGTTGTAATCAGCTAAATGTCGCCACATAATGCGACTTATACGCCACCGTCTGAGAACACCTCTTGGTCTGGAAGTCAAAACACAACGTTGACGAATCCTCACTATTGAACTGTTCCTTGGAAGAGCAGCTACTTCTTCATCAGCAACTTCCTGTGAATTTAGAAAGAAATCAAATAAAGAAAATATTTTATAGAAACACTTAAAAGATATCAGTGTAGTAATAATTTTCCAAGCCACTGATAATTTCTTTTGCTTCTACCTATATGCTTTATTTCTCTGTATGGATATGAAGTTTGCTTCCCAGCCACATAGCTTCAGGTTCAACCTCACTGTGCAGCACTTTGGACAAGTGTCCTCTACTAAAGCTCTGGGTCAATCAAAGCCTTCTGAATGGATTTGATAGACAAACTGAAAGAAGCTTGTCATATCATCATCATCATCATCGTCGTTGTTTAACATCCACTTTCCATGCTGGTATGGGTTGGAAGTTTGACTGAGGACTGGTAAGCCAGAAGGCTGCACCAGGCTTCAATCTGATCTGGCAAAGTTTCTACAGCTGGATGCCCTTCCTAACAACCACCCCAAGAGTGTAGTGGGTGCTTTTTACATGCCACTGGCATGAGGGCCAGTCAGGCAGTACTGGCATTGACCACACTTGAACGGTGCTTTTTACATGCTACTGTCATGGGACCAGTCAGCCAGCACTGGCACTGACCACACTTGAATGGTGCTTTTTATGTGCCACCAGCATGGGAGCCAGTCAGGCGACACTGGCAACGATCATGCTCAAAAGGTGCTTTTTATATGCCACTGGCACAGGACCAGTCAGACAGTACTGGCATCGACCACACTCAAATGGTGCTTTTTACATGCCACTGGCATGGGTGCCAATCAGGTGGTACTGTCATCAGCCATGACAATGACCTCACTTGACTCAACAGGTCTTCGCAAGCGCAGTTTATTTATATAAATATATACATGAGCATGTGTTTTCTTGACATAGTATCGTTTGTAAAAAAGCATGCCTTTAGGGAAATACCCCCTTACTTAGAAACAGGTAAGTGTTGGCAACGGGAAGGGCATCCAGCTTCAGAAAATCTGCTTCAACAAATGCCAGTTTGGAAAATTGGATTTTAAAATGTCTTAGGTGTTGTAATAAATATATCAATCCCACCCGCATCATCATCATCATTTTAAATGTTCACTTCTGGATTAAACAGAATTTGCTGAGGCAGATTTTCTACAACTTGATGTCCTTCCTGTCACCAACACTCAGCTGTTTCCAAGCAAGATAATACTTCCCCATGGCTAGATATGTTTTTCATGAAAGATTGGAAATGACTAACAAGACATGTATGATGGCAGCACTCATTTACAATTATCATGTGCTTCTTTCAGTTTCCATCTACTAAATCCATTCTCAAGGTTTTGGTTGGCCTGGGGTTATAGACGACAATGGCTCAAGGTGGTGTAGTGAGGTTGACTCCAAAACCATATGGTTGGGAAACAAGCTTCTACAATAGAATCACAGGTGTTAATATTTATAATATATAGAGTAAAATATAAATTTGCCATTCTAATGGGAAAAGCAGTTATAATTACAAAACATTATTACCATTAATTCAGTTTACCATCCAACTTAACAGAATCTGCAAAAATTCTTTTGCCTATTCTTATTTCAGGAAGCAAATTTATTTTATTTGTTCATTCTTTATCATATTAAAATACATCCAGAGAATTTAATTTCCCTTGTCTTTCTGGACCAAAGAGATGTTCATTCAGCAGTTGCAAGGTCTACCAGTAAAAATTGTCAAATTGTACAAATCTCTGATAAGAAGGCATGCCAGACTTTGAGCTGTCAAAGAATATCACTCTCAATGAAACTGTCTTTCCTTAATAAAACTGATTTCTGATAAAGATGTTCTCTTTACTTTAGAAGCAATGTCTTTAGCCTTGAAAAACACCTAGTAATTTTATCAAAGCATTGATCTACTGAAGAGAATATTGCAGTTATGGCTTCAAAATACACAATGTACCTCCCTCAATTCCAATTCATCTGGGAGTTTTACAAGTACTACCACTTCTGTTCTGATATGAAATGATGACTGCTTTCTGCACAATGTCATCATAGAGGTTGCCAAATATATCTTCATTCTGTAAATCATACTTTTTAGATTTGAGCTTGTTATCTAAGTATATCATGTAATCAGCATCCATTTGTAACTTCACAATAAGTCACTTCAATAAGTTTGAATAATTATCAAAAATTTGTTGAATACAAGGAACATGCAGTGTCCATCAAGTTGTGCTCGAAGTTAAGATACTACCAGGTGTCAATCTATTCTCAGATTTTTTTTAGATGCCTTCATGCTCAGATTTGAAGATTTTATGATTAACCAAGAAATTCGACAACCCAGTGAACACAAACATATAAGAAAAAATTGACAAAAAATTTGTGCCTACCTCTCTCAACTGTTATAGAATAAAAATCAGTATATCATGGTTCAAGTATTATCTGTACTAGCTTTGTTAGGCTATCTTTCCCTTCCAATCCCACTAGGTTATTCAAGTTAAATGATTCCTCAACATTCCTACAGGACTTCCTTATTGGCAAAATTTTCATTATGCATTAATGATTTGCTTGCAAAAATTTTCTTATAGTTTTAACCAGCAGAAATTAGTAGTGTAAAAAACCCATATCACTCAATCATTTGAAAATAATGTTTATATACAACTAATGATATCAATTTCAAATAAAGAAGAAAATCAATACTCCTTATAAAAGACGGAGCTAAAGGCAGAAAATAATTGGATAAATATTCAAATTTTGTGTTTGTTCTTTTTACCTTATTAATCAGCCATACCTTGATCATGAATTGTTCAGATGAAGGCTCTTATAAATAATTACACTTGAAAAATGTCTATCCCCTATTTACTTCTGCTAATACATTCGTATCAACTGATTCCTTTATATTCATACCTTTTCAAAAGTATAACTGCTATGAGATAAATTTCATTGTTTATATAATTGAAACTTGCATTGTTTTATTTCTAAAAGATAAATTAAGTTCATCATCACGTTCAAGTCTGTTTTCTATCCACGTTGTTTTGAATTAATTATGCATTATCTACTAGCTTCAAGATTTTGATTATGTAATACTTATTTTCAAAATGACATTGTGTGACAGGTTGGATCTGGCTGTTTTGAACATAAAACAGGTAGAATATTTTGGGCCAGATATAATCGGTTTAAATTCTAGAGGGTTAAGCTTTTATGGCTTACAAATGTGCTTCTCATAGCACATGTACTTTCGTTGAATCATCTTGTCACCTATATTGTGACTTTTGCCAGGCCAAGAACTAAATTATCAAATCCTTTCTCATCAAAACATCAATCCTCTGAAATTTCCTCTTTGCTTACGTTTTCCTTCCTCGAGATTAAACTATTAAAAAAAATCCATTCCATGTTAGCCATAATAATACATTTGTAGTAAAAGTAGTTTTAGTTTTTTAAAAAATAAACATCAAAAGAGCAACAGGACAAAGAAACTGGCAGATTATAAACTAAAGCTTTATACTATGAGTACATAAAGTAATATCTTATACCAATGAGTCTATTGTAAGGCTTTCACCCCCAGATGCACATGTTTGTTCAAAATATTTTTCAAATATGTCTTCTATGGTAGCTGAAATAATTCCTGGAGTAAGTGACTTTTCTATCCCTTTTCTTAAAACTGACCACATAAACACGATGTTTTTGTGCACAAGACATTAGTGTACCTTAAATTTTGAAACTAACATAAATTTCATAATGTGCAAGCATTTACAAAATACATAAGTACATGTTGTACTAACTTAGCCTAAGATTTAACTATCTTAAATATTACATTCAATAAAGGCATAGAAACTGAGAAGTTAAGGTACTGTGTCCTTGTCTTGAGTTCAAACATTGGTGTATTTTACGATGTCTTTAGATGAGATATATTAGTGAGATTGGCTTAATCAGTCTAGCAACAAGGTTCCATTTACTTTCTTCATGGTAGAGTAGATTAGTAAATTCTGCATTAACAATACACTAATAGCAAACTAAGACGAACACACATAAATGAGTAATCTTTTAAAAATGAAATACTGTATATACTTACCCTTAACTCTTTAGGTAGTATTGTATTTTTACGTATGGCATTGATTCTTAAACGCTCTGTATACTGTTCTTTGATTGTCTGTCTTTTTTTATAATCCTTTAACATTTGCCAATTTGCAAATCTAAATCGAACAGGTTGTGAAAATAATGGCTTCTCTGTTGCTGTCAAAACAGGCATGGTCAACCTTGAAGAAAGCTAGAGAGTAAATAAATTCTTTAAGTTTACTAATAACAAAGAAAACAATACAAAAATGTAAAGTAAAAACACCAAAGTATTACCAACTTATAATGAAGAGATGAAATATATGGCAGGAATTTGTAGTGGTTTCTAAACTACAATAGTTCAGTTTCACCTTCGGCTATTTTTGGAGTTCTTTTTTCCCTTGATCATTTCTAATGTTGAGAATGATAAAGGAGTGTCTGTGTAACTCAGGTGGAATAAATACAAGTCTGACACAAGATCAACTCCTCTAATGCCCCCTCTCCTCTCAAAAGATCTTTGTCTTGCAAGTTACTTAGTGACCCTGCCAGCATTGGTGTCATGCAAAAAGCATCCAGTACACACTGTAAAGTGGTTGGCATTTGGAAGGGCACCAGCTGTAAAAACCATGTCAAAACTGACCTCGCCTGTGCTTGTGCCATGTAAAAAGCACTCTGTCCACTTTGCTAGATGGTTGGTATTAAGAAGGGCATCCAGCTGTAAAAACCATGCCAAATCAGACAGAAGTCTGGAGCAGCCACTGTCAAACCGTTTGACTCATGCCAGCATGGAAGGCAGGTGTTAAACGATGATAATATGTTTGACACACTGGTTTATAATCAGTAATTATGTTGATACACACATTTCAAAATTAAATACACTATAGTTTTTGAAAGATATATTTCTAGAAAAAAAATGTTACTTGATGCATTTAAATATTGGGTCATCCCATAAATAATGTGGTTCTTTCAACTGCATGAACTAAAAACTGGAGGGAGGGGCAGGATAAACTACCTGCATCAACTTGCCATAAAAGCAGGTAGTAATTTTACCTTTTACTTATTCTTAGTGCAAGTTTCTTGTTGTGTGAATGTTTTGCCAGTGCTTCCTGTGTCATTTATTGGATTGTTATATTGGTGCAGTGAGTTGAGGTTGTTTTTGGTTCCCCCTGCGGGGGAATTATTGTTGAACCGTGCGGCTTTGAGCTAATTCTGTGGGGCGTAAGCCCAAATTTTTCTGTGTTTGGCGTTTTGCTGTAAATTGCATTCTATTTAACAAAAAAGAAAAAAAAAAAAACATGGAGTTACCATAGAGTTCAATGGACTCACCAAATAATTTAATTATTGATATGCCTGTTTTTGTAACATGTGAAGATGAAAAAACACTGGCGGTGTCGCCAAAAAAGTTAAACTTTGCCGAGGCAGCAGGAAAGGAGGGGACAAATTAATACAGAGATGAATAATTTTAAAAAGTTTATGTCTATGTTCAAAAAGGAGGGGATGGAAAAACAAGTAGCCCCTCCAACAGAAACAATAGAGCAAGTTAATAAGGAAAGAATAATCTACAAAACTTACAACATCGAGAAGAAAAGAACTGATAAAACAGAAGAAAAATTTATTGAAAAAGGCCTAAAGCCCATATGGTCGGATATAACTTACATGACAAGAGGAAAACGTTTTGGAACATTCGAAGTGAGGTTCACATCAGAGGAGGTGGTTCTTCTTCCCATATATATGGGAAGAAGAACATTGAAAATAGAAATTACAAATATTCCTCCAGAAGTAGATGCTGCCTGGCTAGTGGCAGCCATAATAATGAACCAGGAAGAAGAAATCACCATTCTGCAGGCCACAGTGGTGGAGGAAGTGAATTGGAAGAGAGAATGCTTGAACATGTAGATTCAGGCAGAGGTCCCTACCTTCTGGCAAATGTATACGCGAATTGGCAGCAGAACGGGTTTATTCCCAGATCTGTGTGCTGGGGAGTGGTGACACTTGTCAGAAAGGACCTGGACAAGGGGGATTCTGTTGATAATTTTTGGCCCATCACTCTGCTAAACGCAGAGTTGAAGATTTTGGCCAAAGTGTTATCGAAAAGATTGGTGGGTGTGACAGATGGTCTGATTGGGGAGGCACAGACATATGCCGTTCCCGGCAGAACCATCCAAGATAACCTCCATCTTATAAAGTACACTTTAGAGGGGCTTAATAGTGATTCTGGCAAGGGTGGGGCACTAGTCCATTTAGACCAATCAAAGGCATTCGATAGGCTTGACCATCGCTACCTGGTGTCCGTTCTGGTGCAGTTTGGCCTTGGGTCTTGGCTTCCACAGTTAGCTCATTCAGATTTATGACATCGACATGGTAGTTCAGGCAAACGGCTTCTTATCGAAGCCATTCAACATCAAACGCTTGGTTCGTCAAGGGTGTCTGCTCTCCCTGCTTTTGTACGTAATGGCTCAAGCCATTACTGCGAAAATTGAGCAGCATTCCAAGACAGCCAAGTTGTGGAAAGTCGTTTCAGTTTATGCGGATGACATCACCATCATCATAACCAAAATGGATCCCCTACAGAGAGTACGCAAGGCCATTAAGGTTTACGAGAGAGTGGCAGGAGCAAAAGTTAATCATGAAAAGTCAGTCAGCTTGCAGCTCGGCACGTCAATGCCTCCTGATAGGTCGTGCAGCGTTGGACGGAGGGTCCGATTAAATTGCTAGGAGTTTGGTTCAGACCAGACCTGGTCTTGGCAGTGGCTATCCCTGAAAGGGAGGGCGGAGGTAGCCAATGTGTTCATTGCCCTGATTCGTGGTTGATCAAGCTGGAAAGACAGCTCTTCCAATTCTTGTGGAAGGGCTCGAAACAGCTTGTGAGATGCTCTATTTGCTGCCAACGACCGTTAAAGGGTGGGCTAGGGATGCCTTGGTTGTTGATGCGCAGACATGCACTGAGGTTGAGGCTCTACCTGGATGGTGAACGAATGTGGTGAAACGGATGTTTCCGAAGTTCACTAGTTTTGGTGGATGGGAAACCTGGTTCTATCGAAGATGGGTTCATGGTTTACGGAGTGTCGCAAGGCTCTCCTGTTATTCTGTCGCTCGGCAATGCCTGCGGTGGAGGTTCCACCGCATTCTTTTTATAGAGGGCTTGTAGAGGCAGAATGTGACAATACCTTAGAGGAAATCGACGATAATCAGTTGGCCAGTCTGTTCCAACTTACATTCGGGCCGAAGACCTTGGACAACTTTCAGAAGTCTCTTGCATAGCAGTGTTGCTGAGGAGCTTTACCTGTTCAGGACAAGCTCACAAGGCATGGTGGCCATGGCCCTTTGACCTGTCCAAGATGCGAGCGGGATAGGTAAACTGTCCCGCACGCTATTGTTCAGTGTTCAAAGGTGTCAGATGTGTGGGTTTATGCTGAACAACTGTTGTCAAGTGCAAGAAGAGTACAGCTATCGACTGAGTCTATAGTAAAAATTGACCCGCCTGATTTCTTTTCGAAAGAAGGTAAGAATTGTTTTCTCATCGTAGTAGCAAATGCGAGAGAGGTGATTTGGAAGACCAGGCTGAAAGAGTTAAAGTCAGGCACCTTCATCTTTGGTCCTGAATTGGTGAATTACTTCACTTTTCACCTTAAAAGGAAAATAGGGCTAGAGAGAAAATGCCTGACTATGAAAATGTTCAAAAATCGATGGAAGAATGTAGAATAGATGTTGCGTGTGAATGTAACCTCATGAATGTGACACAGGATGTATCTCAGGTATCAGTGGCAAGGTTGGGCTCGTGGAGGTCCAAATTAAACATCCCTCCCCACTTCATCTGTAATGTCTTACAGTCTGTCCTAGCATTCAATTTCTTTATATTTTCATCCCCATATTTATGTTATAGCTATTCGTTCATCTGACCTTAAATCAAATTGTGCTGTCCCCTTGGGGGAAATAAAAAATCAACTTATTCTTAGTGCAATTCAATTTTAACAGTTATTTTTTCAAAGCTATAATGGAAGTGACAAAGGAGCATATTCAGCTTTGAGTTCAATAAGGCAACAACACAATGGAAAGTGCGAGGAATATTAATGCAGTATATGGGGATCGGACAATAAGCATAAACCAGTGTCAGTGGTGGTTCCAGTAATTCCAAGCTGGACACTACAGCCTAGAAGGTGAGCCTCATCCTGGAAGATATGTAGAGCTAGTTGAGGATGTCTTGCAAACCCTGGTGGAACAAAATCCCCTCGTAACTGTCGAGGAACTAGCAGAGAAGCTTGGATTTAGTAATTCAACCATTCATCAACACCAGCACTAGAAGAAAAACTAACCATCTTTGGTTTCAAGATGAAAGGTGTTCTTCCATCAGGATGATGCTTGGTCACATACAGCGAGGGTGACATTCTAAAGGCTGGAGCAGTTTGAATGGGAAACGATGCCCCACCCACCATATTCAACGGACATTGCCTCATCTGATTATAATTTATTCCACAGTTTTCAAAATCATTTGGATGAAAAACATATGAATTCTATAGATGAGGTCAGAACAGTACTGGAGGAGTATTTGTCATCACCAGCAATTGGATTTTGGGAGAGTGGCCTTGCAAGTCTACTAGATAGATGGAAGAGCATTGTAGAAAATGAAGGAGAGTATATTTTAGATATTATTTTTAAATAGACACCCAATGACAAAACCAGTTACATCACTGGAACACAACTTCTGTTATGTAGTATATCCCTAAAATTTCAGACATCCCAGAAAAGATTGTCACATGCACATAACAGACCTGGGGCTCCTTTTAACAGCTTAGCAGTAGTATGCTCATCCATTAGTAGCTATCAATTCTAAGTCAAAAGCCAGCAGCCTTTTGTGGGTTTATGAAAACTGTCATTGTTATCTTTCCAATCATTATTAGTTTAGAATACATTTTCCAATGTTATCATGCTTGGGATGAACATACAGTACACTGTGTTTCCATGTGGCTGGAACTTAAGAGACATGGTCTGTAAGGTGAAATTTGTAAAGTCCAATCTAAGAGTCTTAATCAAGATGTTTTTAGGCCATCACTCATCAGTAGTAGCCAGAGTAAAACAGTGGAAAAATTTAAGTGTTGCCAGTGCTGCTGGACTGGCTCCTGTGCAGGTGGCAGGTAAAAAACACCATTTTGAGCATGGCCGTGGTCAGTACCGCCTAACTGGCCCTCGTGCCGGTAGCACGTAAAAGCACCCACTACACTCTCGGAGTGGTTGGCATCAGGAAGGGCATCCAGCTGTAGAAACTCTGCCAGATCAGATTGGAGCTTGGTGCAGCCATCTGGTTCGCCAGCCCTCAGTCAAATCGTCCAACGCATGCTAGCATGGAAAGCGGACGTTAAACGATGATGATATTACCACTGTTACTGAATGAAATGCAGATAATAGAATACTTGTGTCAATGCTGCATGATAACGAGACAAAAGCATGTGCAGCAAAATGATGTGTAATATGATAAGTGAATTGATCACAGGTGTACTGAAAACAAAACTGGACACCAAAGGAATCAGTCATAGTGTGCAAGAGAAGACTGAGCTAGTGTGGATATATGATGAGTATAAGAGTGACAGGTGAAAAGGTGTCAAATGATACAAGTGGTAGAAGTTTAGAACTGAACTAAATGTATTACAGTATTTAACTGTATCTCTCTCAATTCCAAGTTCAACTTTAACCTTTAGTCTTTTGATAATTAATAAAATAAGTGCCAGTATTACATTGATGACAATTTAATTAGTCATATTCTTGTTCCTTTTGCAGATTAAACTTAAGATTTGTTAAATGGAAACAATTCAGCTTTGTGCCTCTTAGAACAATAATAAAAACAGACAAATTGTTGTAAGGCTGTTCAAGTTCAATGTTGTGTCATGCTGCTGGATGATTATAACTTTTACCATACAACAATAGTAAAAGAAAGAGTCCTAGTGAGAAAAAATACCTGTTCTTAAAAATGATATGAGAGTGAGGTAAAATAATTCTACTGAACTGTTTATATTATATCAAGAATTCAAACTTTATTACATATACCATATTCATAAAATTGTGTCTATGGACAAAGCTTGCTTTGAAGCTTATTTACTACATTATTTTTACAGCAACTCACTTCCAGAACTTAAGAAATTTCAGGTATGGAAGCAAGGTCTGGAATCAAATGGCCTTAGGGTTATTCTAGCAAAAACCAAAGTCTTAGTAAGTCAGAAAGCTGACAAATCACAAATCCCTTCAGGTAGATGGCCCTGCTCAATCTGTAGAAAAAGCATAGGTAGAAACTCCATAAGATGTACCTGGTGTAAGCTATGGACACATAAGAGGTGCAGCAATATCAGGAAGGTTAACAAGGAAAATAGTTTTTGTGTGGAAGGTGCACAGGTACAATAAACACTAAAGATGTACAGAAAATAGACTCCATCAAATGCCAGTGGGAAAAGCTGAAGGTAAACTTCTGTTATCTACGTGACCAAGTCAGTAGTGGAGGTGGACGCTCCAAGAGCATAGCTGCTAGAATAAGAATAGGCTGGGCAAAGTTCAGAGTGCTCCTACCTTTGTTGGTAAAGGGCCTCTCCTTCAGAGTGAAAGGCAAATTATGATGCCTGTGTGAACAGCCATGCTACACGGCAGTGAAACATGGGCTGTGACCACAGAAGACATGCATAAGCTTGAAAGTAACGAAGCTAGTATGCGTTACTAGATGTGCAATATCAGTGTGCATGTACAACAGTGTGAGTCTCGAGAAAAGTTGGGCATAAGAGGTATCAGATGTGGTGTGCAAGAGAGACAACTGCACTGGTATGGTCATGTGATGTACATGGACAAGGACAGCTGTGTAAAAATGTGCTGATTTCTAATTGTGGAAGGAACCTGTGGAAGAGGTGGTCAAGCATGATCTTTGAACACTAGGACTCACAGAGGCGATGACAAGTGACTGAGAACTTTGGTGATATGCCGTGCTTAGTAAGACTTGTCAAGCCAAGAGAAACTGTAGTCATGGCCAATGCTGGTGTTACATAAAAAGCACCCTTAGAACATTTGAGCCTTATGGAAGCAATGACAAGTGACTGAGACCTTTGGCAATATGCAGTGCTTGAGAAGACTCGTCAAGCCAAGTGAAACTTTAGTTGTATCTGATGCCAGTGTCATGTGAGTGGCATGTAAAAAGCACCAATTACACCCTTGGAGTGGTTGGCATTAAGAAGGGCATCCAGCCATAGAAACCACGCCAAATTAGACTGGAACCTGGTGCAGCTCTCCAGCTTATCAGTTTCAGTGAAACTGTCTAACTTATGCCAGCATGGAAAGCAGACACTAAACGATGATGATAAAGGTCAATATTGTCTTTCATCCTTTTGGATTGATTCAATAAATTTCACATCTTATATTTGTGACAGTGAGCCAATATTTACAAATCATTATTTCTTGTGTAAGCACAAGATTTCATAAGCAATGTGAAAACCTTACAAATAAAACTGAAATCAGATAGTGGGTTCAACTCTCTGAGAGCTTACTTCTACTGTATGGTATTTGCCTTTAACCTTAAAAGCATTTCATACCAACTCTACTGGACCAATTACCATTGGTAAATTGCTGAGACCAATGCAATTGACACAATTATTCCTAAGGCCTGTTTGTAATTCCAAACAACCAACCTGAAGTGAAGTGATTCCTTGCATATGCAAGAAACCTTTTCAATTATAATTCGTCACATTTAAATCTTAAAATATTCTGATGATGATATTATTTCTGGAAATATTTTCCAATTCTTTTAGAAGTTAAAATATTAATAAAACCTTATTTATCCAATCTACTCACAACCAATATTTCCTTGTCACCATCTTGACTATATTTTCTGTGTGTATGTGAGATCTAAGGCATACTAGCAAGATTTTCAAATCTTTTCGTTTTATAGAGAACATGTAATTTAAAACATCAACTCCACTAACTTACCATACTGCAAAAGTATCTCGAAATTTATTATCATTACATATATATATATATATATTACAATGTAATAAATTATTTTCCGGCATACAAATATGATCCTAGAGACTATACAGTCACATTTACTACATCTTCAAATTTCAGGGACTCCAGCACCATTCAAGCATAGTCGATGCCAGTGCCACCTGACTGGCTCCCGTGCCGGTGGCATGCAAAAAGCACCATTCAAGCATGGCCAATGCCAGTACCGCCTGACTGGCCCTTGTGCCAATGGCACGTAAAAAGCACCCACTATACTCTCAGAGTGGTTGATGTTAGGGAGGGCATCCAGCTGTAGAAACATTACCAGATTGGATTGGAGCCTGGTGCAGCCTTCTGGCTTGCCACCCCTCAGTCAAACCGTCCAACCCATGCCAGCATGGAAAGCAGACGTTAAACGACGACGATGATGATGATTCCCTCAGTGCTACACTGTCAGAATACACTTTGTTCTTCAGATAGTCACAAAATAATTCAAGCAAGTCTTTTACTAAATTTCAAATGAAGACTTATTAAATATTTTTATATGGTATTGTTCCCGTATCCACCTATCTTCTTTTATTGACAGGTTTCTTTTGATTTGACCCTCACCTCCCACCCACCTTTATACAGAAAAGCAAGGAGACAAAAGTTATGATACTGAAGGGTGGGGCATTATTAAAAAGGATTAAGCAATTTTTGTTTAGAGGGTCTGGTCGATGACATATGTCAAGTACGCTGGACAATAATCAGACAGGGAGTACTACAACTCTTCATCTTATAAGTAAAACAAAATTAGTGGTCTGAAGAAAGGAGCTGTGCGGTAGGATCAGAGCAGTTAATATTCTCAAATACTTGCAAACTGATAGCTGCAAGGAGAAAAACGACAAAGACGGACTCAAGATGTTGATGGTCTGGGGAGAAAGACCAAGCGTAGTGGCAGATGTGGTGGACAATGTTTACACAAGAGACAAGTGAGTTGGGAGATGTGACATGAAACCAGCTGAGTAGAAATCACTGCAAGAAGTTAGCACATAAGTGAGCCAGAGAATGGAGGGTGTTGGTGAGCAAAGAAAAGCAACCCAGCTGATTAGCATCAACAGGGTTGTTTTCCTTTGTATCCGGTCTAAGTATTTGTTCCAACTCTTCATGTTGAAATGCTACAGTGGCATTTAATCTACCACCCAGTCTAATACCACCTCGGGTACCTTAAGTATTTGAGCCAGGTCCCTGATTTGAAGGAAACTTTTCTCCCTCCGAGAAGTGAGAAGTTTAACAGGCCCTATAATTCTTCTCGGTAGGAGGTTTCTCTGCCTAGCAACAGCACTGTCCTAGATGTGACAGTAGTACATCTTTGCAGACCCCAAAATTACTTGGCAAAATATACTTTGAGAAAGATCCCACAAAGAAAATAAATACCCAAAGAACTAATGATTTAATCCTCAAACAACTGTCATTTAAGTTAGAGCTCGACTGAAACGTATTCAACTTCCCGGTGTAGACAACTGAAACTAGAATGTCGAATGTATTTAGCTTAAAATTAATCAACACATTTTATCGTGATGTAATCAATTTTCAGAAGTAAGTACCATAGATTAAGTAACAAGCCAAACAGGGAACCAAACTTGTGATAAGAGTTGATTCCAATATATCAAACAGGTGAATTCCAAATGTAGACAATAGCCAAATTTTCTCTGACACACCACCACGATTCTTTTTGAGTTGTATGCAATAGATATACGCAAAAAAGTTTGCTTTAATTACTAAACACGCCAATTTAATGTGTCCTTTAAATGCAGTTATTCATTTCCCAAAGAATTGTAATGAAATGTTCTGCAACCTTGAATGAGTTACTTTTGAAGACTAATGAATTAAAAGATTGAGTACGTCCAAATTTTGAAATTCAATCGAATGCTCGGTATTTGTCAGAGCAAGGATTTTATTTTTTTGTATACTATTATAAAACTATATCAAGATATGAATCAATAAAGTGTATAATAATACCTAAAATTCTAAACTAAAATAACTATTATATATGACAGCTGTTCAGCGAGTTCTACGTTCTTTGATAGATGAATGGTGCATTAAACTCAGCATACACGACTTAGGTAGTGACGTCTTAATTCGGCGAGAAATTTCCTTAAAACTCAATTTTTATCTAAATGCAGTTAATAAAACTTCAATAAACTTTATAGATATGAAGCCTCCGAGAAAACAAAAGTACACATTTCAATTAAAGAATAAAAAGATATCCAAATATTTACGGAGGGGTCCGAGACTCACCATAATTAAAATATATTACACTAATACTAATTCATACTTCGCGTATGAAAATCAATATGTTCAATTGTAATTTCTAAAAAATTTAACGGTTTTTCAGAAATATTAGATTCAATATTTCTATAAAATTCAAATTCCATAAGAATCAAGCATCAGTTTCACGAATAATATATAACAGTAGAGGTAAACAGTTTATAACAGGTAGAAGCTTGAAGAACTTTTCCTACCCCCCCCCTCCCTCACTACCTTTCCGTAAAAGGAACAGTTGCAAGTGAAAGGTGACTAAAATATGGAATATTTCTTGGCAGCAAAATCATAAAAACTCAAACTGAAGTTGAGAGGAAGTTAGCTGTTCAATATGAAGTGAGAATTTAAACACAATGGACTTAAGAAATTAAGGACTAAATAAAAATAAAAAAAATTAAATGTGTCTCTATATACCAAATGAGAAAATAGATGGTTGACATAAATTAGACATTAGGTTCAACTTCAATGAAGAATAATCATCAGCCGGAGATATTAAAAACTCTCGTTCGTCATATATATATAGAAAAGCATTCGTTTTTAATTATCAGTACTATTAGAACTATCACGTCACCAAAGACTGGGACTTAGAAATTACTTATAGCATCCATTAGTCCTTTGCCGTCGAAGTATGTACAATAAAATTTAAAGATTACACGAATATTATATTCTGATGGACACTTGAAATAAAAGAACCAATAATAGGAATTGGCTGAATGAATACTACAATTAAGAATATTGCGTCATGGAAGAGACAACTCCAGGAATTATGTAAGCACAAGCAAGAGAGGAAATATGTTAGCAAAACTGACTAAAAGCTAATTAGACTGAAAGTTAGTGTTAACCGAGCTTTGGTAACAGTTAGAAAAAAAAATTCACATGCAATTCACAAAGCCAAGCATAGTGTTAATTTTAGAACCTCAATGTGGTCACTCGACTTTATAGCACCAAATTTACTCCCATACTATCTAAGAAAAAAAAAAAAATGAAGCACATATAGTCTGAAATTAGGACAGGTTGGTCACAGTTAGAATGTCTTTGACTTTATGCTTATTTGGTTAGGCTGGGCAATAAAGCTATAGGTTTTAACTTAACACGTAAATTGCAATATAAAGAATATCTTTTAAGGATTGGCCAGTTTTGATAACGTGTTTGAAAAGAAACTACGTGGGTGACTTAACTTCCCAAGTATATATTCTAAATAACTCGTGCGATTAGAGAATATATTGTAATCGGTGTAATATAAATTTCAACAATTTTGTTTATTACCTCCAGAAATTTGTTTACAATTAGATTCAATAAAAGTCTCAGATATGAAAATAAAGACGCAAATGAAACATTTAATAGCCATAGATTTTGTTCTTATAGTATTACAGGAAACCTTCCAGTATAACAAGGTTTGCTGTCTTTAGTGTTGTATATAAATTTAAACTGATTGCTACAATTATATTGCTGCTTTCGTTCTTTTAATCGTTAATACATCAACTTTAAAATAAAATAAATACACCCTAGATATTTGTTGCTGAAGGTCATAAATTTATGAGCATAACGCTAACTTATAATAAGCCTTTAATTTAGAAGGATGATATATCACTCACAAAATTACGAGTATATTTCTTTTTTGTGAAAATGTGGAACAGGTTATATTTTTTATGAATAAAGAAGGATTTCGGCGTGTTAAATTGAAACAGGTTTACCGTAATGTCCACTAAACCACCGAAAATAAGTATTTGGTTATCCTTAAAATATTAGCAAGAACATTTTTTTTATAAACTGCAACCTCAGAAAAGCTTAGGGTAAAACTACAAAATTTTAACGACTTGTTCAGCAATCGAAATAAATATTTAAACTAAAATTAGGTAGGAAATATTTTATTACGAAACTTTGCTTACCCCATAACCACAAATTCTGGCAGACAGACAATTTATTCCAATTTTAAGAGATGCCATCTTGAATTCATGAAAAGTAAGTCCATGTAGAATTTCAGTAGATAAACAATTTTCAATTGTCAAGTCAAATACAAAATAATAATCGCTTCAAAATTTTTTTAATAATTAAATTTAAATATTAAGACTTTAGAATTTAAATTTAATTGTAAAAATAATTTTATTAACTTCTTATTTCCTTACCGGAAATTCATTAAAACATTATGGGAAGGAAAGTCATGACGTCAATTCCACGTTCCTCCCCCTTGTGGTATATATATCACGTGATCTCCATACTCAGCCCTTTTCACTGCAATCGGCTCTTAGAGGTAGGTTCTAAAATTTATGCTTAAAGTTATCTCGTAATATCTGCGTAAATTAATACCATCCGTATTTTCTGAGACTTTTCACCAGTAATACAGGTATATTACTATCCATTGACAAAATATTTCATGTAGATAGGTATAGTTTCGAATATTTTTTTTTGAAATTACGGTAAACTATTGTTGCAATGACTATTATAATGAAGAAAAAAAATTATCGTACACCATTGATGAAGAACGACTGTCATATCTACTCTATATTATTATTTCGTATCTCTTGTAGTTCCTCAACATATTTTAGAAATTGTGTATATTTCGTCTTTGTCGATAATCTATATTTGAATGTTTAAAAGACTACATATTCAACCTTCTAAAATGGCTACGCATACATACACATCTATGTCTATAGACCACGTGGTATAAGTTAATGTTAATGCGCATGTAGCTAGATCTTACTGTGGTGGTTTCTTCCTATACCTTGTAGGTATTTAGAATATTATCTTGCCGGGTGCCTTAAATGGTTCGTGTAGCATTTGGTATGAAATATATTTGTCCATGATCACAGTTCTAGTATTGTTTTGACTACTAATTCCTTAGTATTTTTCTGTCATTACGTCTATTGATTAAAATACTTTTGCATTTCCGTGTTTCCTGTTACCCATTCCCTTGCATGTAACACTTTATTAGATGTTGAATGGTACTAGTACAAACGTTCTTAAATATTAAGCGAGTGACTAATTTTTATACTGGAGAACGTTTCTACAATGCTGCTAGGTTTTGCAATTGAATTGAGATTATGGTGAAATATCTAGAGCTTTTTTATTTTGGATTTCGTAGTTTCTATAGCCATTCTCTTGTATCGATTTTTCTTTTCTAGTTTCACCTGTTCATTACCTTCTAAAGCGCAATCATGCCTAAGGAAAAGACACATATTAACATCGTTGTCATTGGACACGTAGATTCCGGAAAATCCACTACCACTGGTCATTTAATTTACAAATGTGGCGGTATCGACAGAAGAGTAATCGAGAAGTTCGAGAAAGAAGCACAGGAGGTATTTGCTTTTTCTTTTCTTCCCCGCATTGCCAACATATAATTGTCCTATTACATATTTCAATATTTGCCTTTTTCTCTACGTAAGAATATAGCCTGCGTGGCGCAAGCCGCCATATTTAAATTTGTTGAAACACGAGTAGTCTCTTGCCTCGCCTCACGTTTTTGTTTTATACTGAGTCATACCTTTTATTTCAGATGGGAAAAGGTTCTTTCAAATATGCCTGGGTGTTGGATAAACTAAAGGCCGAGAGAGAACGTGGTATTACCATTGATATTGCTCTCTGGAAATTTGAAACTGAGAAGTACTGTATTACCATCATAGATGCGCCGGGCCACAGAGATTTCATTAAAAACATGATCACCGGTACCTCGCAGGTAATGCGCCGTATTTTTATATTTTCACGACTCTTTTATTTGCATTTACATTTTATGTACCTTTTGATTGTGATTATTATTATTATTACCCTATTCTATTTGTATTTTCTGTTCAGGCTGACTGTGCTGTGCTGGTTGTTGCTGCGGGTAAGGGTGAATTCGAAACCGGTATCTCCAAAAACGGTCAAACACGTGAACATGCTTTATTGGCTTACACTCTTGGTGTAAAGCAATTGATTGTTGCCGTCAATAAAATGGATACCCATGAGTACGACAAAGGTCGTTTTGACGAAATTGTAAAGGAAGTGTCCAGCTACATCAGAAAGATCGGCTACAACCCGAAAGCTGTGGCATTTGTGCCTGTGTCTGGCTGGCATGGTGATAACATGATGGAGCAGAGTCCCAACATGCCTTGGTACAGCGGTTGGTCGATTGACCGCAAAGAGGGAACCTGCAGCGGCAAAACCCTCTTCAATGCCTTGGATTCTATTGTTCCCCCCCAGAGACCAACGGAGAGACCACTGAGATTGCCTCTGCAAGATGTCTATAAGATAGGTGGTATTGGTACCGTCCCTGTCGGCAGAGTCGAGACCGGTATCTTGAAGCCTGGTATCGTCGTAACATTTGCACCTGCCAATGTATCCACTGAGGTTAGTTAATTTTTATGGTTAATTGTGTTTTTGTATTTAGACTTGTTGCTTAAAAAACTTTACATTTGACTTAATTTGTATGTTTTGCTTAGGTGAAGTCTGTAGAGATGCATCACGAATCACTTGTAGAGGCTCTGCCAGGAGACAACGTTGGTTTTAACGTTAAGAACGTATCTGTGAAAGATCTTCGTCGTGGGTTTGTGGCTGGAGACAGCAAGTGCGATCCTCCTAAGGAGACAAAGTCCTTTGAGGCTCAGGTATGTAACAAGCATTCATAGTATAGTTTTGTTTCTGTGACTGTATTTAATTTTTCTGAGTATATAATTTTCTATTCTCATGTAACTTAACATTCTCCTTACAGGTAATTGTCATTAACCACCCTGGACAAATTGGAGCTGGTTACAGTCCGGTCTTGGATTGTCACACTGCACATATTGCTTGCAAATTTACTGAGCTTAAGGAGAAAATTGACAGACGTTCGGGTAAAAAGTTGGAAGATGCGCCAAAATCTATCAAAAGTGGTGATGCAGCTATTGTAGTACTTACGCCAACTAAACCTATGTGTGTGGAAACCTTCAATGAATTCCCACCTCTAGGAAGATTTGCTGTCCGTGATATGAGGCAAACTGTTGCTGTTGGTGTTATTAAAAGTGTTGAACATGCTGATGTTGTAAATAAAGTCACCAAGTCTGCTATGAAAGTCAACAAAACTTCTGACAAAAAGAAGTGAAGTTTAGCTAATCTTAGCTATGTTGTTCAGGGGAGGGAAAGTATATCAGCTCTGTTTCTTAATGTATTTCTCAATTTAAGAGATAACCTCCTGCAGCTTTTGCTTTCATGGCCTATATGGTTGCTTAGGTCTAAATTACATCGTAAGGAATTCAGGCGGAAAGACTGGATTTTCTATGGATTCAAATCTGTTGTGTAAGTGGATTCTGAAATAAAAAAACATTTCAATCTACATTTGGCTTGTCTTCAATTTTCATTTTTCTTCTGAGTGACTTTAGATGAATTCTTTGTTTTAATGAAAACTAACAGCCATAATATTTTTCTGTATTAGCTTTATTTATTACATTCAACAGTGTCTTTCGTCTTGTATGCCAAATAGGTATTCCATCCAACAGCTGTAGTGTTCACGACCAGGATCCTGTGGTGTAAAGAAATAGGTTGTCAGAATTTCAGATTAATAAAATTGAGCTCATCATCATCGTTTCACGTCCGCTTTCCATGCTAGCATGGGTTGGACTATTTGACTGAGGACTGGTGAAACCAGATGGCAACACCAGGCTTCAATCTAATTTGGCAGAGTTTCTATAGCTGGATGCCCTTCCTAACGCCAACCACTCAGTGTAGTGGGTTCTTTTACGTGTCACCCGCACGAAGGCCAGTCAGGCGGTACTGGCAACGGCCACGCTCGAAATGGTGTCTTTTATGTGCCACCCGCACAAGAGCCAGTCCAGGGGCACTGGCAACGATCTCGCTCAAATCTTTTTTCTTGTGAAAATGTGAGGGAAAATAACTAGTTTTCCACATATTAATGATTGTCAGTCAAGAGAAACTTGATAGATAGTTTTAGGTAATGTCTACAGAACAGTTCCATTAATTTTGGTTGAATTATAAAAATACCTAAGTTTAATATATTCAGGATTAAACCAAAACCGTCTGCTCTAAGAAACAGACGAGATCAACAGAGAAAGAGTTAGGCAGTGATATACAAAAAGAACAGACATATGTAACAGTGAGAAGAAACATATATAAGCTTGCTCAACTTCAATTTTTGTTTTTTAATATTTATGTAAATTAGAAAAATATAAACATTCAAAGATGAACAAGCTTATATACAAATACATAGACATATGTCCGATAAAACATAAAGGCAACATTACTTAAGGGACACAATTTGTGTTTCTATACACACATGCATATGTGTTTGACAGGTTTATAGTACTAAAGAGAGAAAGGAAAGAGACAATGAATAATTAAACAAGACTAATTGTTGTACTATCATTAGCAGAGAGGCGGTACATTGCCAGGCACCAGAGAGGAACAGTTAGAAGTAACATCAGCATAGTCGGCTGCAGGAGATGGGTGATGTTGGTCTTGGTCTCAGTGGAGGTGGATGAGGCATTGGTTACATTAGCAACAGGAGCAGGTGCTGGCTGTGCATTCTGCCCTTCCTGGGTGGCATTAGTAGCAGATTCAGTGCCATCTAGTGGTGGAGATTTGGCTGTCACTGATGAAGCTGTTTGACTGTTTAGGCTTTGAAAATTCGCAGCTTAACGTTTGCTACTTTACAAATATGGCAGAAATACAATAGAAGGTATGGAGTAATAATGCTGCAATATCCAAGCATAGAATGTTTCATAAAGAGTAAATTAGAAGTGGATACATTATTTTTCCTTTACTGCATGCATTACTTTGAGTTAGGTGTATTGGAAATACATTGATCAGCTAAAGCTATTTTAACATTTCACTTACCTATATTGAAATGGTATGAAATAGAAGTTGCATAGCTGTACAGCAGGCCAGAGCTGAAAGACAGATTTCAATTAATGCTAATTGAGTGTGAGAAAACCTGGTCATATTTGGAGTCTTTTCATTTACTCATGCATACATTCAGTTGTGAATTGTTGGTCTAGGAGACTCATCATATATAGCCAGGCTCTAGACCCTGTAATTAATGAAATCGGGGTTCATAATGGACAGCTTGTCTAGAATGGATGCTGTAGTACTGGTACAGTTAGATGGGTATCTCTTTTACCGTATTACTGTTCGTAACCAGTGGGGCTTTATATTTGTATTAATGAGTAAAAATTTTGAAGGCTGATTTTACAACTTCATTCCCATGAAGTCCAATGATTTTTGCAGACTTAGACCACAATTCCAATTTTTTCCTTTTGTAAACTGAAAGGGAGGTTGCAATTTTTCAGACACTAAACAGCAGTTTGTCTTTCTGCCCTGCATTAAGCATTTCAATTTTTTTATACCCATAAATCCAACTTGACTCCTTTTGTCTGTTTGCTACAAGAATCTTGTTGATTATACAGTTTTGATCATTGGACGAAACTGAAAGGCATGATTTTTGTAGTTCTTTGTCAACCATATTTTGATTGTACTATCTCCAAGCTTGTCTGCTTAATTATATGTTGACAAGACAAACACAGAATTTTCCCATTGGAAAGTACTAAAAATGTTTACCTGATGAAGGAATTTTAACTTACACTTGGGTATTGCAATACTTGTAAGGGCTAAATGAAGTAAAATATTGAGAATTGCTCCTACCTACTAGCTTAATGCAAAAAATAGAATCTTATCTAACACTGGCTCTATTTTTGTCCTCAGTTGTCTTGGATGTAAAAATAGCTTCTTTCTCACTGATTGGAGATAAATAGTATAAAAAAATATTTTGAAAGTGCAGCTATTTTATTCTCGTCAGTTATTTGACTGTGGTCATGCTGGAGCACTGCCTTTTAGAAATGATTTATAAAAAAAAAAGGTTGGCAATGCAAAGAATTCAGTAATCTGAAAGCTATTTGTTTTTAAATATAGTCTAATTACTTTCTAAAGCTACCTTTATAGATTTTCAGTTAACTGTATGATTCAATCACATCTCTATAGGTAGGGCATGGTGTTCACTTATAAACTTAGTACTAATACATTTGGTGTTATGATGTCCCTATCGGCAATTAATGTACATACCAGTTGCTAAGAATGTGATTAATGTTAAAAATTGGTATATCTAATTGTCATACGGCTAAATTCAGTGGCTAATGAAGTAATGTTCATTTCATGGATGGTTGGATGAGGTGTGAAGAGCAAAAACTGAAATATGCATATACACCTATTATCTATTTTTCTATCTTCAGTTGTGTTTACATTGTATTTATGTGAAATGTAAATTTCAGTGCTGGCTCTAATTTCTATACAAAGTCCATAGAAATAACTTTAAAAAAAGTGAATTGCACTAACACTGGGACACAGTATTGACTTAAAAGCCTTTAATATACTCAGTTGTATTGTTGCATAATGAAATACAGTTCCCTTCCAGCAATTAATTAGTCAACTGAAACTGGATTTACCTCAAGCTTATGGCAGCACAGTATTGAATGTTTCCATCTAATTCTATTATGAATCCATTGAGTTGAGATTAAGGAATAATGTGCATATGTTTATACTGGATAGGGTCAGAAGATTTCATTTTGTCAGATATTGACTTTTTAAAATTTGCAGTGACATTGCTTTTGAGATCTAATTGGGTTTATCTTTATCACTACAAGTCATCCTACTAGAAATGTTCTACAGTTTAACCCTCTAAATAAGACTACAGGTCTTCACTATGTGCCTTGCTGAACACATGAGCATAACACTTTCTGGGCAACAAAAGTTTTGGAGAGATTTCGTAAACAAACTTTTTATTAGTGGCTTTTGGAACATATGGTTCTTAAATAATGCAAAGATATTTTAAAATAAGAATTTTTATAATAGAACCAAAAGTGGGTTAGTAATCACTAGTAAAATACATACTTTAATGTTTTTTCTGGCTTATAAAAATTTGAGCTTTTGTCAGGAGTACATGCATAAATTTACAAGAGGGCTTTCTTAATGTTATTTTTCTCTTTAATTATACAAGTTGAAATGGTCCCTTTAAATTTTTATAGATATTACAATCAATTTTAATAAATTTTACAGATATTACAACAATCAATTTTAAAGAATGAAAAAATACTCACTTGGTAATTTGACATTAAAACCGGTTTGAAATTCTGCAATAGAATAGAGAGGATTGTCAAAAGTAAATACATTACACTTTTTCTAACATTCAATTAATCCTTAGATATATAATACATTATGAAAACCTTGATGTATTGAACAAAAGTCCATGTTGAGTTTGCTGGATGTATTGTCCCCATTGTTTGTGCCACCATGCAGTACGCAAGCCAAGTGAGTGCATAATCTGTGGCCTCTGCCAGAAATGTATCCAGCTCAGTTATTTGTATCTTTACTTCATTGGAAACTAAACCCTGCTTGCGAAGACCTGTTGGGGCAAGTGAAATCGAAACTAATTGAACCATATTCGATGACTGGCACCTGTGCCAGTGGAGCACTAACAGCACCATCCAAGTGTGATCATTGCCAGAGCAGCTGTCTGGCTTCCATGCTAGCACCATTTGAGCAGCATCGCTTTACTGGCATGTTAGAGGATCATTCAAGCGAGGTCATTGCCAGTGCTGCTGGACTGGCTCCTGTGCAGGTGGCACGTAAAATACACCATTTTGAGTGTGGCTGTTGCCAGTACCGCGTGACTGGCCCTCGTGCTGGTGGCACGTAAAAGCACCCACTACACTCTTGGAGTGGTTGGCGTTAGGAAGAGCATCCAGCTGTAGAAACTCTGCCAGATCAGATTGGAGCCTGGTGCAGCCATCCGGTTCACCAGTCCTCAGTCAAATCGTCCAACCCATGCTAGCATGGAAAGCGGACGTTTCCTTTTTATAAGGAAAAGGTTGACTGATCTCAAAGTTTCATCACACTGAAGGCAAGCATGTACTTTTCAAAAAGTTATTAAATGATCCTTCAGTTAAATTGTTTTTATATAAACTGACATAGCAAACATTAATACTAACACACACACACATGTATCATGATCATCATCACTTAATATTCATAAGATGGCTTGACAAGATCTGATGGGTCGAAGGACTACATATGCCAATGTCTGCTTTGGCATGATTGGATGCCTTTCCTAACATCAAATCACTTTGCAGCATGTAATGGGTACTATTTTCATGGCACTAGCACTAGTGAGATTCCCATGTAGTTTACAAGACTAGAATCCTCTTTGACTGAGTACAGAAGAGAGAGAGGTGATATGCTAGAAGAGGGGTCAAAATATGAGAGGAGGGACCAGAACACAAAAGGTTCTGTTGACAACTATGAGAATCTATTTACAGTGTGCTCATAGTATGTACTCCTCCATTGTGTCTATTACATATGAGCTTACTGTTAGTCTGCCTGTGATTCTAATATACCTCTAGCATGTCCATAGCTTTTCTTGGGTACAGTGTATGAAGTTTATACATAATACTTTAATGCATACCAAGCAAAGGCATCAGGATTCTGTCTTCTTTCTCTTTACTAGTGTTCTGATTTTAGTTTTGATCACGTAACTTTGATTGTCTCGATTGCTGTTATTTGCCTACAGTGTAACTGCATAATTCTGTTCTGTTTACAGCACGTGTTCAGTGTTAGTTTTTAGTCAAGACTTGCAACTCACTGCATAAATCTTATTGTGTTAATTTAGTTATGCTTACAATTAACAATTTTTTTTTGTATTGTAGATTACTGTATTTTTAGTGGATTAAAACCTTTTAAACTTAGATATTCCAGTTTGGGTTTATAACAATTTAATCAATAATAGCTAGAGGGAGAGAGAATGGACAGCAAATTTATAAAACCAAATTTGTTCACTGCTGATCCAAGTTTGAGTCAAGCTTCAAAAGAATGGAAATATTGGTTCAGGACTTTTATAAATTTTTTAGAATCATTTCCTGCTGAACTGCCTAGCACTGATGTATGCAAGTTTAGGTGTTTAACCCATTTGTTACCAACCCAGCTGAAACTGGCTGTGTAGTACAAATGTCTTATTTTCATAAGTTTTGAATTAAAATCTTCCACCAAACCTTAGTCACAATTTATGTTCATAACACTAACTTAATGATAACTAAGTTATTTTACTAAATTCTTTGTTATATTTAAAATAATTGGAAAGAAACACAGAGCATCTCAAAATAAATACGGTAACAAAAAGGTTAATAGTACACACAGATAAAGACGATTACAAACTCATGAGAATTATGCAGAAGCAGTTCAAACTCTGGAGAGACTGTACGTGAAACCCTTGAACATTATTTTTGCGAGACACCTTTTGATGGCATGCAAAACAGAACCAGGTCAATCAGTTGACGACTATTTACAGAAATCGAAAACGACTAGCTAAAGATTGTGGGTACAGAGCAGTGGATGCTGAGACTCACAAAAATGAAGTTGTTCGTGACACATTTATCTTGGGATTAACATCATCTTCAACTCGCCTTAGACTTTTGGAAAATGTTCAGGATGTGGCGATAGCCTTAGAAGCGATATTTAACTAAGCTCATGCTGGAAGTTGCTCAAAGGAATTTTGAAGTGTATAATAGTCAGACTGCTATAAACAGCCAGGGAAGCTGTTTGTCAATGTTTATTCCATGTGAAGAAAACAAAATCTTAATTCCTGACGGAAACACAGCTTGTGCAGCGACAAAACGAACTAAAAAATCCTGCACCTTTTGCGGATCTAATGATTTTCATTTGAGGTTTAAGTATCCCGCTAGGCAGAGCAAGTGTTACAAATGTGGATATTTTTGTCATTTTGCTAAAGAATGCTGGTCAAGTAACTGCAAAAATTTTGATAAAAAATCAGCAGCTCTTGATGATGGCAACTTTGCCACGGTTTTATGTCAAGGTGGAGCTGCTACTAAAGTTAGTTATACAATAACAGTCGAGGGCATGAAAGCACTTGCTTTGATTGATACCGGCTCTACTATGAATCATATTAGCAAAGACTTTGCAAAAAAAAACAACAAATTATTGGTGAAGTCCGAAAGGAATGAAATTAATATGGCTGTCAATGGAAATCATTCCCAAAGTGACAGCTATTATTTATATGGGTTCAATTGAATTTCAAAGAAGAATTTACGAGCAAGTAAAGCTGATGGTACTTGATAATTTGTTTGTAGATATAATTTTAGCACAAAATTTCTTAAAACAGCATCAACATGTACAAATTACCTTTGACGGCAACAAGCCCCCATTACATTTGGGAGCTCTTTGCATTAAAAGTGACATTACACCGAGGTTGTTTGAAAATTTAAACTCTGACTGTAAACTCATAGTTACGAAATCGAGAAGACAGTCTACCAATAATGAAAAATTTATTGCTGATACTATAAGCCAAGATCTGGCAGAAGGGGTAACTGAACTCAGTGTTTCTCCCTGGCGAGCCCAGGTATTGGTAATATCAGGAGAAAATCATTGCAAGAGACTGAGTATTGATTATAGTGAAACTATAAATAAGTTTACACAATTAGATGGATATCCCCTGCCAAATATGCAATGACATAGTCACAAAAATAGCTCAATTTAACTATTTTAGCACACTAGATTTCAAAAGTGCATATCATCAAGTTGAGATTCCAGTTGAAGATCATCGGCCTTACATGGCTTTTGAAGCACAGGGAAAATTGTATCAAAGCAAACGTATTACTTTTGGACTTACAAATGCAGTGCCCTGTTTCCAGAGAGTGATCGATAATATAATCGAGCCATAATTGCAGGGCTACTTTTGTATATATCAACAACATAACAGTGTGTGGTAAATCAAAGAAAGAACATGATCGAAATTTAAAACATTTTCTTCAAGTTGCTAAATACTAATTTAACTTTTAATGATGCCAAATGCATTTACAGCACTACACTAATTCGATTGCTTGGCTATGAAATCCAAAATGGTAACTTGAAACCTGACCCTGACCGGATAAAACCCTTACTAGTACTACCTATTCCTAGTACCCATGAAGTATTAAGTCGAATTGTTGATCTATTTGCGTATTATTCCAAAATTCTCTAAACCATTGGTTGATACTAAATAGTTTCCTTTGAGTGAACAAGCTTTGTCAAGTTTAAAAACTTTACGAGATGATTTAGCAAATGCTACCTTAAAAGTGATTGATGAAAGCCTTCCTTTCTAAATAGAAACAGACACATTGGAGGTAGCTATATCTGGCATTTTACACCAAAATGGAAAGCCAGTTGCATTTTTTCAAGGACCCTCAACCCAAGTGAGCGTTGTTATTCTTGCATTGAAAAAGAGGCGACAGCAATGGTGGAATCTGAGAAAATGGTCTCATTTTCTTCTTGGACATAACTTCACACTAATAACTGATCAAAACAATGTTACTTTTATGTTTAAATGTCAAAAGTGCAATAATCCTAAAAATGAAAAGATAATGTGTTGGCGAATCGAACTAGTCCAGTATAAATTTGATATCATTTACCGCCAAGGCAAGTTTAAAGTTGCATCGGATGCTTTATCGCGTACCTATTGCGCAGCTACGACTGTGTCATCCTGGGATCACACGATTGTTTCATTATATTAAAGTTAAGAATTTACCATAATCTGTACCAGTGACACGTAAATAGCACCATTTGAGCATGATCGTTACCAGCGTCGCCTTACTGGCATATGAAAAAACATTCGAGTGATGTTGCCAGTGCCGCTGGACTGGCTCGGGTGCAGGTGGCATGTAAAATACACCATTTTGAGCATGGCCGTTGCCAGTACCGCCTGACTGGCCCTTGTGCCGGTGGCACGTAAAGGCACCCACTACACTCTCAGAGTGGTTGGCGTTAGGAAGGGCATCCAGCTGTAGAAACTCTGCCAGATCAGATTGGAGCCTGGTGCAGCCATCTGGTTCACTAGTCCTCAGTCAAATCATCCAATCCATGCTAGCATGGAAGGCAGACGTTAAACAATGATGATGATGTAAAGCGTATAACTAACAATTGTGTAATATGTTGTGAGATGAAGCCTCACTTTACTAAAATCTCTGTTTCGTCAGTAATTAAATCTACTCAAGCTTTTGAAAGATTAAGTGTTGATTTTAAAGGACCCCTACCTTCAGTGTCAAAGAACCATTATTTTTTAACTGTTGTGGATGAGTATTCACGTTTTTCATATATTTCTCCATGCGCTGATACTAGTGATCATTCTGTTATTAGTAATTTGAAGGTTTTGGTTAATCTTTTCAGTTTTCCTGCTGTTATTCATAGTGATAAAGCTAAATGTTTTGTATCTAAAGAACTTAAACAATTTCTGTATGATAGGGGTATAGTGATTACTCATTCTACTGTATGCAATCCTCATGGAAATGCTCAACGTGAAAGGTATAATGGA
Source organism: Octopus bimaculoides (assembly GCF_046866305.1). Lineage (NCBI taxonomy): Eukaryota > Metazoa > Mollusca > Cephalopoda > Octopoda > Octopodidae > Octopus > Octopus bimaculoides. Next base: position 25,744,506 of record NC_142930.1, on the reverse strand, counting down.
GTAATATGGAATTCCATTAAACTGGCCTTATACAGCAGAAATTTACCAGTTTCTCAAAAGGAAGTTGTGCTTGCAGAAGTTTTACATTTGCAACGTTCATTATTATGCATGGCAACTAATGAGACCCCGCATGAGAGATTCTTTAAGTTTCCTAGACGTTCTATGTGTAGTGTTTCCGTTCCTACTTGGTTAAAGCAAGGAACTGACAAAGTGTTTGTTAAATGACATGTACGCAATAAGTATGATCCGTTAGAAGATGAAGCCCAATTGGTACAAATTAACCCTAACCACGGGAGGGTACAGCACCCGGATGGATGTGAAAGTACTGTGTCCATTAGAGATTTAGCTCCTACTGGCAAAACAACTTAGGAGTATTAGTCAAGTAAGGATCAAACTGATGCTGCTGACATTGATTCTGCTCAAGTGCATGAGCACTGTGGTGGTTATTCGGAGACCATGATTGATTCTGTCCCACCTATACCAGCTCAAGAACCAGAACCTCAAACTACTTTGCACTGGCGTTCATCCAGAACAAAATAGGTTAAATTTATGATTGATGATGTGTTACGCTTAAGAAATGCCTCATTACGTTGTGATTGGCTCATATTTATGTTTATATTTTGCATTTTGTTGGTTAATTGTTCATTTTTTTAGTGGAGAAAATGTGATTTTAGTTTTGATCATGTGACTTTGATTGTCTCGATTGCTGGTGCAACTGTGCAGAGTTCTGTTCTGTTTATGGCACAACGTGTTCAGTGTTAGATTTTAGTTAGTCGAGACTGTATCAACCCGCTGCATAAAACAGTTATTGTGTTGAAGTTTAGTTTTGCTTACAATTTAACAATCTTTTTTCTTTTGTAGATTACTGTATTTTTAGTTGATTAAAACCTTTTAAACTTAGATATTCCAGTCTGGGTTTATAACAACCAGATTTATATTGTAACCCCTCAGTTCAAGATTTAGCTTTTATGTTTAGAATTTCCCCACTAATTTCACTATAAGAACTAAATTATCAGCATATAAAAGTTTCCATAGGCAACCGGTTTAAAACCCTCGGTAATGGCCTGTAGGATAATGATAAATAGGAGGGAACTGAGGATTGACCCTTGATGGACCCCCTACCTTTATATTAAATTCATTTCTGAAATCATTGACTTTCACTTTACTAACTGCACCTTTGTACATAACCCGCACAGCCCTCACAAGCTATTCATCGATGTGTGTGAGTGTATCTAACATAACACTTAAATATTAGTTGAATCATTGCTACCATTAGACTGATGCTATCAATTTATGACAGTTTCAGATATTCCTCTTAGTATATTCAGAAAGAGATATTCTTAGAAGATATATACCTCAACAACTTTATTTTTACTATAATTCCATGTATTTCCTTTCAGTAACTCCATTCCACAAATAAAAGTAGCAAGAAAAACTGGGGCAAAACACATCTAGAAGAAAGTAAAAATTGAAAAGTAAGAGTATGAAATTTATTTTTCATAGTAGGCATAAAATAAAGTAATGTAAAACAATAGAAATTTCAAGGAAAATCTTGTAGCAATTAACTATAATCTTATAACAAGTTATAATCAATTTGACTGCTTCTAGTATAATCCTGGGTGGAGATGGGAGAAATGATAATGTCAATACTAGAAGGATTTGAATATAGAAGTGAAAGTACTGTAAGAAATTTAGTCCAGCACTCTACAAATTCTGCTCATTCAGCACATTGCAATCTTAATATTTTCAAGTGTTGTGGCAAGCACCAAAGTGCCAAAAGTATGAATATGATGCATCAAGATATAATGTAATTTTGTTTCTTAGGTGAGGTTATTCCACTCCACCTACACCAGAGAAAAGCTTCAACACTTGCATTTTCTATTTTCTCTAAAATATTAATCTTTTTTTTTTTACTCAAAAAGGAACCAATATCAAAAATGTTAAGGGTTCTATAGAGAAAGGTAAGACCTGGAATGCTGTATTTGGTAGGTTTAAATACCAGTTGAAGCAGTACAATTCAATTACATTGCTAATGCCCATGGAAAAATCTGAATATTACATAATTTTCTTACCCAATTATAGAAATTTATGGCATTTTGCTGGAGTAAGAAGTTAACAAGAAACCTATCAGCATTTGAAACAATGCAAAGTAACTTTTCAAAAATTCTTTTTCAGTTAATAATTGTTAAAGGTGGTTATAATTAATTACATTGACTCTAGTATATATTACTAGTTCTTATAAAATTAAGTATTATAATGTATTTAATGATGATGATTTTGTTTCTTTTTTACATTGATAAAGCACATGATAAATAAATTTATTTTATCAACAAAACAGAGGAATGGTAAAGTCAGCCATGGCAAAATTTGAACTCACAACCTACAGAAATAAAACAAAATATTGCAACAATTTGTATCTGGAATTCCTTCTTCAATCACTTCAACATATTTTTTATTTTATATCAACAATACAGGTAACAAACTATGATATTTAACTTTATTTATTAAAATAACATACCTGATCTGCAACTAATTTAAAAAAAGCTGTCTTTTTCCCAACACCAAACAGTCTTTCCATTATCAAATACCATGTTCGTAAAGTAGGACCCTAGAGAAAATTAAAAAACTCAAACATTTTATTATTAAATACATTAATAAAAGTTGTTAATGGAATAAATATCAATACAACCAAATAAGGTGTTAATATTGGTTTAAAATTTTAACACCAAGGCCAAGTAAGATGTTAATAATATTGCAAGTTGCAGGTGGTGAACTGGCAGAATCATTAGCACATGAAACAAAAAAAATACTTAGTGGTATTTCGTCTGCCGTGAGTTTACTGGTCGGATGTGTTATTACTCGCTGCGATTTTTTTTAGTATAACGCCACTATTTTTTGGTGGGCGTAGCTGAGATGGAGAAAATGAAGACGTATGCAGCAGCGACGGGGAGTCGAGCTTCCGTCGTCCTAGGCCTGCTGAAGCAATATGAAATACATTGGAATGAAGACATGGCTGAGAAAATTGAAAAATATAAAGAAATGATAAAGAAGGAGGGGCCAAACGTAAAGTTGACCCCATCAGAGGAGGAAAAGACGAAAATGGAAATTGGAGTCGTGGAATATAAATCCTTTTCAAGGAAAAATAAAAGAATAGAGAGTGCAACGAAGGAGGAGGTGGAGGAGTGTTTGAAGGAATTGCAAGAAGATGTGTTGTTTTTTACAAGAGGCAGGACATACGCGTCTGTAGTGATAACGTTTGTATCGGAGGAGGCAGCAAAGAAATGCGCCAATAAAACACTAGCCAAAGGAAATTGGATGCTCTTTCCCAATAAGTTGGGTAGACGTCCAACGTGGATTAGAGTGGGTAGGATCCCACCGAAAATAGAGTTGGAATGGGTAATGGCAGCAGTTTTTCCTGAAAGTGTAAGGATAGTTATGATAAGCAGAACCCAACAAATAAATTGCTGGGGGTATGGATTGAATGTGCTTTTTATAGCAAGTCAGAAAGTTTATAGTGACATACCAGAGACACTGGAGCTGCCTAACGAGGACAAACTGGACATAATGTTGGAGGGGAGACCTCCAAAGTGCTACGAATGTGGTAAAAGAGGTCACATTAGAAGAAGGTGCCCAGAAATAATGGAAAACAAAGAAATGGAAACGCAAGAAGGCGTGATAGAGGAGAAGAAACAGTCACAAGAAGAGGAGCAGATAGCTGATTTTGAGGAAGCTAAATCAAGGAAGAGAGAAAGGAGGAGTTCATCGCCGAAAGTCGAACAAGGGAAAAAATGCAAATCACAGGATCAAGTGGGATCACTGAGGAAAGAAGATAATAGCAGCAGAACATTACCACAGAATCATACAGTCTCACAATCGCACAGACATACAGATACACAGATGCATAAACACACAGACATACATACACTGGGAAGCGAAGAAGATAACGCAGAGTTACAGAAACCTAAAAGCACAGAACCTGAAAACACAGACACACAAACACAACATGCAGACTTACAGTCACACAAACATGCAGAACCACAGACAGATAAACACACAGATATACAGTCACAAAGAAATATAGAACAGACACATGGTAGTACAGAATCACAAAAACAAAAAAGAACAGACATACAGACGCAGGAGGTACATAGGAACGGCATATATTTGATGTCATATCGATACACACAAAAAATAGAGAAGAAGATATCCAAAATAAAAGACATTGTCAAAGTGGACCTCGCGGACCATTGCGAGATGGATTTTAATAGAAAAAGAAAAGTATAAAAAATTAAAAGAGACTTTCCCGACAGATATAAACCCACTGGGGCCCGAGGTGAATTTCGAACCCAGCGCTCCAGTGGTGAACTACGAGGAAATAAAAGATTATATAAAATGGTGAGTAGTTTTATTTTGGATAAATTATTGAGATAATTTTGAAAAGAACTATCGAAGACTGTGAAAGGAACTATTAAGAACTGTTGAAATAATTGAAATAACGCGGCCGCCCCGGGGTGGGGATGGGGTGGCCGTCCCATCATCATTGTTTAATTTCATTGTTCCATTCTATCATGTGTTAATTGTCCCCGCATGTGTGTATTGTCCCATCTGTGTTTGGCCCCTTGTGGGTAATAAAGAAATTGGTATTTCTTCTGGCCTTGCAGTCTAAGTTCAAATTTTGCCACAGTTGGCTTTTCTTTCATCGTTTTGGGGATCAATAAAATAGGATACTGGTTGATGGAGTTGATGTAATTAACCAGCACTGGAGTTGATGTAATTAACCAGCCCTCTCCCACCAAATTTCAGGCCTTGTGCCTGTAGTAGAAAGAGTTACTCTAAGTGTTGCAACATATAACATTACAGTAATAACAAATGAAAGAAATTTTATTTTATTAATTTGGAGGAAAAAACACTGAATGATGTATCAATAATCTTGAGAACTATTTTGAAGAAGAAAAATCTGAATAAATTATACTCTTTTACTTGTTTCAGTCATTCGACTGTGGCCATGCTGGAGTACTGCCTTTAGTCGAGCAAATTGACCCCAGGACTTATTCTTTGGAAGCCTAGTACTTATTTTATCGGTCTCTTTTGCTGAACTGCTAAGTTACAGGGACGTAAACACACCAGCATCGGTTGTCAAGCGATGTTGGGGGGACAAACACAGACACACAAACATACACACACACACATACATATATATGACAGGCTTCTTTCAGTTTCTATCTACCAAATCCACTCACAAGGCTTTGGTTGGCCTGAGGCTATAGTAGAAGACACTTGTTTCTTTATTGCCCACAAGGGGCTAAACATAGAGGGGACAAACAAGGACAGACAAAGGGATTAAATCGATTACATCGACCCCAGTACGTAACTGGTACTTAATTTATCAACCCCGAAAGGATGAAAAGCAAAGTTGACCTTGATGGAATTTGAACTCAGAACGTAACGGCAGATGAAATACCACGAAGCATTTCGCCCAGCGTGCTAACGTTTCTGCCAGCTCGCAGAAGACACTTGCCCAAGGTGCCACACAGTGGGAATGAACCCGGAACCATGCAATTGGCAAGCGAGCTACTTACCACACACCCACTCCTGCGCCTTTAAGTAAAAAATTATAAATATAATTATAAGTAAAAAAAGTAAATTTATTTTTTTAAACAGTTCGGTTTCTTTAGTCTGACAGTCATGTAACCAGTTTTTGATACACAGGCAAAGTTCAATTGTCATCTGACATATTTCCTACACTGATTGGTAATTAATATTAGATATTTTAAGAAGTGAAGGTTAGATAATGAACTTAACAAATTATCTCTGTTGATTACATGTAACAGAAATGTCTTCCCACTATCAAAAGTGAGAAAGAAAAAAAGACATCTAATGATGCATTTGAAATGAAGGTTTCAAAGCAGTATCTTATTTTCTGGACTTATAAAATATATGGTTGTTCACATTTATGATGAGCTTCCAAAATGTTTTAACAGAAGAAATTGATGGCTATCACTATGGTAAGTTGTTCTTGTAAGATAATGATAATAATTATTGATATAATATTTTCAATAGTTTTATGTTTTTGTTGCATCACCTGGTACACCTGTCTTCTGAGGTTTGTATAGAGTAGTTTCAATGCAATGTAGATGTGTGTGAATATACTATATCAGTTCTGCTTTGTTGATTTTTAGAGGTATTTCAGTGTTTCTTCTGTTTTGCTATTGTGTTGGATATAATTATTACAATTAAGATTGATTGTTGGAAAGGTAAACAAAATTCTTGTTGCATTAATTCATGTTTTTTTGCACTCAAAGTTAAATACCACTCTGGTCAACTTTGCTTTTTGTTGTTCTTGAATAGATAAAATAAGAACCAATCAAGCATTGGAGTTGATGTAATTGACTCTCCCCCTTTCCCACACATGCACATTTGTGACCTTGTGCCTATGTTGCAAATCATTGTCATTATTAATTATTAGGCGTAGGAGTGGCTGTGTGGTAAGTAGCTTGCTTACCAACCACATGGTTCCGGGTTCAGTCTCACTGCGTTGCACCTTGGGCAAGTGTCTTCTACTATAGCCTTGGGCCAACCAAAGCCTTGTGAGTGGATTTGGTAGACTTGGTAGACTGAAAGAAGCCAGTCGTATATATATATATATGTGTGCGTGTGTTTGTCCCCCCAACATCGCTTGACAACTGATGCTGGTGTGTATACGTCCCCGTAACTTAGCGGTTCGGCAAAAGAGGCCAATAGAATAAGTACTAGGCTTCCAAAGAATAAGTCCTGGGGTCAATTTGCTCGACTAAAGGTGGTGCTCCAGCATGGCTGCAGTCAAATGACTGAAGCAAGTAAAAGAGTAAATACAGTAAGCTGACAGAGGTTGGAGAATACTTTTCTGAATAACTCTTTCTTTAATTTTTTACTTAAGAAGGGAGCTAGTGCCTATGACTTCTCACAGGGCCTCCAAGACAGTGGGGAAGAAGGAGGAAGCTATTCTCAAATTAGAATTTGGCCTGACTGCTTGCAGCAGAATGGATTCCACTAACAGTACACAAGGTGCCTGGTGGTGATACTAAATTGAGCAATGAGCTATGCCCACTAGCCAAGGAGGCCATGGTAAGATTTTTGAACTCAGAACATGCAACACCTTTAACAAATGTCTTCTACTATTAAGGCCTTGTGAGTGGATTTGGTAGAGGGAATCTGAAAGAAGCTCATACACACACACACACATATATATATATATATAAAGAGAGAGAGAAGAGCAATCTGTGTATCATACTTAAAGCAGATACACCATTTAAAACCTGATAAACTCCAGTATTCGTTTCAAGGAAGTATCTTTTATAAATGTATACTGTTGAAAAAACACAAATATATCAGTAGCAAATATGTATTCCTGCCTCTGATTTTTGTCAGTAGCAAGTAGCAACTAGCAACCACATGCTGAAACAAAATCACCCACTACTGATATAATAAATGAGTAATTAACAAAATCACTGATGTTGCAATTAGCTAGCAGGCTGAATAACATTCGTTATACACAATAGAAGCATTAATAGTTCAAAATAGAGCAATCGGTGTATCATTCTTATACATCATTGAAAGCCTAGTAAATTGTGGTATTCTTTTTCAAGATAGCATCTCTTATAGAAATATAGGGTTAAAAAACACAGAAGTATGTCACTAGCAGACAAAAATCGTCCAAATAGTAAACATATGTATTGATATCTAGTTCTCCCAGAACAGTAGAACTAGATCTTAATACACGAGTATGCATATATTATTTTGATTGACCGAAAAGTTACAAAACTGACTGAAGAACTGAGTTTCATGCTACACACACACACAAACACATGGAAACTCATTTACCTGCAATATATGTTAAAAGTACAGAAGAAAAGTAATCAAAATTATATTTCGGTTAACATGTGTCGTCGTAAAATAGAGTAAGTAAATTGTCCTTAAAAAAAAATTAAAGTATATTGTCATAGCAACCAAAAATGGTGACTGACACCCAAATATTTCATAAAACATGTTTGATATTAAATGGGTGAGCTTCCTATGTGGGTCTTAGCAACTTCTATGTTCATAAATCTGTTTAACATTCACTCAATTTTGTTGATTCAAACAATGACAACATCCATACACAAACTTTAGAACGGCGATGGGTGCTTGCCAAGAATTTAGACAAGCGTGTGGGATTAGTAACAATTCATTTATATCATATCTTCATGAGCATGTATGGCGAAACAAATTTCAAGATCGTAGAAACCTATTCACGAATCTCATTTCATCCATCAATGACTTGTGTTTCTTAGTAATGTGATCGTTTTCATCTTATATAAAATATATGCATGGTTTTAATGTTAGATTAAATATATGTACGCTTATGCATGAGATACAGTGTTTATTTGAAATTACGGAATGATATTGTCGTCACTTCTGGTTTCTATCGAAATATGCTTTTATTTCTTCAGGACAATTTACTTTTATTATTTTACGACGCTAAACTGCATGTTAACATGTTGGTGATTGTAGTTTTTCATTACTATGTGGTCCCTTCCGTTTTGTATCGGACGGAGGTTGTTTGTTTAGGTACACATTCGTCAACTTCACCCAATAATGAAAATATTATTATATATGTGAAAAAAAAAATTATATTTAGACTCTTGTATTTATGTACCTCATCCCATTTGATTGAAAAAATTGAGAAAACTTTTTAGACAACTGAAAAGAAATCCGAAAGAACGTTTTAGTAAGATGTGAAATACTGTTACTTTAATTTTTGGGGGAATGAAATATTATACCAATACTTTATTCGGGTATTATATAATAGAATCGAAATACACTATTTTTCGATTTTTTTACACGAGCATAAAACAAATATATAAAGCTCGATCGAATTGATCATCATTTTTATTACTTTTTAGTATCATTTCCGAGGGATGACAAGCGAAGTTGCGCCATCATCACTGACTTAAAAATGCTAAGGGACGCAACTTATCGGAAAGCATTTTGTCCGGCTCCCTAACAAGTCTGTTCCTTCAAACTAATTTTGAGTTTATAACTTCCAGAGATGACATGTAGATCTATGAGGCCATCGATGGAGCTTTTACGTGGTTAATCGACCTGCTATAAACAACAGCCAAATCTCCCTCAACTCCCACTCTACTGCCTTGAAAATGGTAGGATATCGAACATAATGTATTCCTACTGTTAAGACCAAATGGTCATAGCTAGAGCGCTTTTGGTTAAAGGTCTGCTAAAGAAGAGTTGACTTGCGCTAAACGACATCACAGAGATCAAATAACCAAAAGATCGGCCAGCTATTGTTATGACTAAAACCTCTGCTTTTGTTTAAATTTGTCTAGTGGAAGCCTCTCCTCCCACAATTCACACAACTATACAGTAGGAAAACGGTACAAAGAAATACAGCTAATAAGCAAAATGAGAAGTGTGTGCACTCCTTCAATTATACACTGTACCAGGAAACACTAGTGTTACCATGTAAACATTTTTGAGACGACTCAAAACAGCATTACAGCAGGTGACTGAGGTTGAGGTACTGGGGCAGCACAGCGCCCCCAGGACGCTAAAGTCAAAAACATCTAAAATGCTACCAGTTGAAATTTTTCAATTCTTAACAGTATTTCAGTGTCTTATTCTGTTCAGCTACGGAAATAGTAACCCTCTACTCTCGCACGCACCACCACCATCCCTTCACTGCAGTATTAAAGATATGCACTGATGCAAAAGAGTCGCTGACAGTGACATTCCATATTTCCAGTCTTCCATGAAAAACAAGTCTGGCTATGGAAAAATGTTACCTTGCTTGGAAACAGGTGAGGGTTGGCCACAGGAAGGGCATACTGTGTAGAAAATATGCTTTAACAAATTGTCATGAAAAAATAGATGTTGCATGAATAATGATATCATCATCATCATCTTCATTTAATGTCCATCTTTCATGCTGGTATGAGTTGGACAGTTTGACAAGACCTGGTGAGCTGCAGTGCTATATTGTGCTCCATATCAGCTTGATAGGGTTTCCATGGCTGGATGTTCCTCCTAACACCAACAACTTTTTTACAGTAGGGTGCTTTTTTTTTTTAACATGTTTATACATGTATATATATAAACATATAAATATTTATCTATTACTTGTTTCAGTCATTGGACTGTGGCTATGCTGGGGCACCACCTTCTATTATACATACACATATATATAAAACAAAGTTATTTTATTCCACACAGGTAGAAATATGCTACTCCAAGTTGAGGGGACTTTGTCTTGTCTTACTAGTTACTCAGTGACCCTGTGCTGGTACTACAAAAATAGTACCCAGTACACTTTGTAAAGTGATTGGCATTGGGAAGAGCATCAAGCCATAGAAATCAGGCCAAAACAGACAATAGAGCTTGGTACAGCCCTCCAACTAGCTAACTCTTGCCAAACTGTTCAACCTATGCCAGCATGAAGAATGGCTGTTAAATGTATGTATGTGTGTGTATATATATATATATATATATATATATATATATATATAAAACCTTCCCAGGCAAAGAATGTACTGCTCAACATAGACTAGTAGTTAGTGACTTCAGGATCAGGGCTAAATGGATGCCTAGAAGACGACCAGCATGGAGAGGAAGGGTCTGGAAGCTTAAAGATCCTGCGAATGGACAGAGATTTAGAGACGTATTACTCGAAGCCTTTGACGAAATAGAAGGGGTTATAGCATCACATGATGTGGAACACAATTGGAGGTTTCTACGGGACAACCTGCTGAGAGCCACTGACCAGATCTGTGGATGGTGCAAAGTCCCCTCTCGACCCAAGGTAACATGGTGGTGAAATAATGTGGTTGACAGGGCTATTAGAGAAAAGAAACAGGCTTGGAAGAACAGTGGTAGCAGGGAATTGTATCAGACTGCCAGAATGGAAGCTAGGAGACAGATTTATTTAGCCAGAGGGGAAGCAGATAAGAAAAAAATTGCCAATGTTCTGCACTGTGAGGACCAAAGACTTGAGGTATTTCGTGTTGCAAGACAGTGTGTGAGAGAGGATCGTGATGTCGTAGGAGAGAAATGTGTCCCCATGGATGATAGTTCACTTGCACTAAACAAAGCTGCAAAGAGAGAGGTTTGGAGACGCCACTATGAAAGATTGCTCAATAAAGAAAATGAATAGGAGAAAGAGAGTCTGCAGAATGTCGACCCAACAGAGGGACCAGCTATCCGAGTACCTTGGTAGATAAAGCAATTAAGAGTATGAAGACAGGAAAAGCCCCCAGCCCATCAGGAATCACCACAGAGATGCTCAAAATATCTGGTGGTGTCAGCTATAGCCTAGTCAACCGTATAGTTAACCAGGTGATATATGAAGGAGTCATACCCAATGACTAGTGTAGCAGCACCATAGTCAACTGCTACAAAAGTAAAGGTGACGCTTTCGATACAAATAATTACAGAGATATCAAGTTGTTGGATCAGGTAATGAAGGTCATGGAGAGGGTCATAGCCCAACTTTGACAAGGTCCCCTTATCCCTTATCTGGTGGTCAATGAGGAAACTAGGGATAAAAGAATGGTTAGTGAGAGCTGTGCAAGCCATGTACAGGGATGCTGTCAGTAAGGTGAGCATTGGCAACAAGTACAGGCAATAACACAGGAATTCAGGACAGGATGCCCCTGGGAGCTCCTCTATGCTGATGACCTTGCTCTAATTGTTGAGTCACTATCAGAACTAGAGGAGAAGTTTTGGGTGTGGAAGCAAAGATTAGAATCGAAGAGCCTTAGAGTCAACCTAGCTAAAACCAAAGTCCTAATAAGTAGGAAGGTAGAAAAAACACAAACCCCTTCAGGTAGATGGCCCTGCTCAATCTGTAGAAAAGGCGTAGGTAGAAACTCTATAAGATGTACCCAGTGCAAGCTATGGACACATAAGAGGTGCAGCAATATCAAAGGCAATGACTAGTGACCGAGGCCTTTGGAAATATGCTGTGTGCGAGAAGACCCGGCAAGACAAGTGAGACCATAACCCATGGCCTTTACCAGGGGTGTGGCCAGCCCACTTATATGTACCTTTCCTTCTTTGGACACTAAATTCTGCTTGCGAAGACCTGTTGAGGTATGTGAAATCGAAATTCAACGAAATTCAACGACTGGCACCCATGCCAACCTTCCTTCATTGGACACTAAACTTAGCTTGCGAAGACCTGTTGGGGCAAGTGAGATCGAAATTGAATCAAATTTAATGACTGGCACCTGTGCCAGTGGTGCGCTAACAGCACCATGCGTGCGGGATCGTTGCCAGAGCATCTGTCTGGCACATAAAAAACACCATTTGAGCGTGATCGCTACCAGTGTTGCCTTACTAGCACGTGAACAAAACATTCAAGCAGAGTTGTTGCCAGTGCCGCTGGACTGACTCCTGTGCAGGTGGCATGTCAAAAATGCCATTTGAGTATGGCTGTTGCCAGTACCACCTGACTGGGCCTCGTGCCGGTGGCATGTAAAAGCACCCAGTACACCCTCGGAGTGGTTGGCGTTAGGAAGGGCATCAAGCTGTAGAAACACTGTCAAATCAGATTGGAGCCTGGTGCAGCCATCTGGTTCGCCAGTCCTCAGTCAAATCATCCAACCTATGCTAGCATGGAAAGCAGGCGTTAAACGATGATGATGACGGTGATGATGAAAGCAAGGAAAAGAAGTCAAAACTATGATGATGATGATTTCTCCACAATTCATAATATAAGTACCATTTATATACTGGGTAGATTCAATGAACTATAGCCTTCCTTTGTAAGTTTGTGGCTTTGTGTTAACGTGAGAATGTCAATTTGGGTGTCAGTAAACGTGATAAAAGTGTAGATTGGATTTGAACCTAACCATTTAAATATGCAACTAACTTTAGGAGTACAAAAGAAAATGAAAATATATATTTTCTAATGGATAGTGGGTATAAATAATTAATCAAAGGAAAATATAAATGATAAAAACACTTACCACATAAACTGTCCCAAAGAAACCAAAACGAGCAGTTCTGATTATACTGTAATTTTTTCCTTTGCGTTCAACAAAAGTTTGGGATATAAAATCTCCAAGGCTCATTAATGTAGCTGATAAAAAGAAGATCGTACACATACATATATATTTTCTATAATATTATTCTGCTTGAATACAATATTTGATTCCTCTTATACCCAGTTTTTCCCTCAGCATATTTGTACTATGCCATACATTGCACACCCGCAGGGCGTACTCAATTCATTTCTTTCCTGTTTTCTCAAATCCTCAGTATTGAAGGTCCATGTCTCACTACCATGCAACATTGCAGTTCTAACACAAGCAACATATAATCTGTCCTTCATTCTAAGAGAAAAGACCTTTGTTGCCAGTAGCAGTACAAACTCCTTGAACATTTTTTTCAATCTGTTCTTATTTTACAGTTCTACATTTAAGAGATGAGGAATTATGTACATCATTTACAATTGACGGATATTTGTCCTCATCTTGTTTGTTGTTAATACAACGTTTCGACTGATATACCCTCCAGCCTTCATCAGATGTCTTGGGGAAATTTCGAACCTGGGATCTCATTCCTAAGGTATTTTTCGATGTTATTATTATTATTATTATTATTATTCAGGTCACTGCCTGGAATCGAACTTGGAATCTTGGGGTTAGTAGCCACTGGCATATGGTGTAGTAGTTAAGAGCACAGGCTACTAACCCCAAGATTCCGAATTCGATTCCAGGCAGTGACCTGAATAATAATAATAATAATAATAACAACATCGAAAAATACCTTAAGAATGAGAACCCAGGTTCGAAATTTCCCCAAGACACCTGATGAAGGCTGGAGGGTATATCAGCCGAAATATTGTATTAAAAACAAACAAGATGAGGACAAATATCCGTCAATTGTAAATAATGTACTGTTCTTACTTTGGCCATTATACTTTGAGAACAACCACTTCCCTTGTTAGTTACATCTCTTAAGTAACAAAAGCTATCAACTACATCTTGTGAGGCATCTAGGCATTTAGCAGTATCTATTTCTGGTGTGCTCATAGTATGTATTTTTCCAGGGTATCTGTCACATACAAAACTTACTTTCTCCATTAATTCCACTACAATTCTAGTGTATCCATAGCTTATATTGGGATACTATATGGAGTTTACACCTACTCCTTTCCTTCCTTTCTTTGAAGATATCAGGCTTCTATCTTCTTTTCTATTTATTAAAACCTTGAGGCCTCTCAATTTTTTTGTTTAGTATCCATACCTGGAATTTTCAATCTCCCTTATAGATTCAGCTACGGGAACTAGATCATCAGCATATAGGAGCTCTCATTGGTATCCATCTTCAAACTCCTCTGTGATGGCTTGTAGGAATATGATGAAGAGGAGGGACTGAGGACTGAAATTTGACGGAACCCTATCTTTACACTAAAATCATCATTGAAATCCTTGTCAACTCTGATTTTACTTACAGTATCTTTGTACATAGCTTGTACAGCCTTCACAAGTCATCCATCTACACTTAGTTTCTACAGTGACTACCAAATTACTGAATGTACCTCTCAAATCAACAAAAGCCAGGAATAGAGGTTTATTTTTAGCCAAGTTTCTCCTGCAGTTGCCTCACTAGGAAGTTTGCATCTTTGGAATCTCTTTTGGGCAAGAAATCAGCTCATCTTGATCTACAATGTCATGAATCAATTGTGCTATGACCTTTATAACCAGATCTAATAATTTGATGTCTCTTTAGTTACTTCTCTTTAATGCATATCCTTTGCCATTAAACATTTTACAATGACACTGCTAAGCTAGTCATTGGGTATGACACCTTTCTGTATAAGTTTATTAACTATTCAGATGATGATCATTGGTCCTACATCAGCAACTATTTTGAGCATCTTTAAAACTATCTCTGTGAGCTTGCAGCTTTCTTGCTTTTCATGTCTTAAATTGCTTTATCTACCAAGCTGCTTTTGACTTGAATTGCTGGTCTCTCTGTGGTGTCAGAATGAAGTAAGCTCTCTTTACCCCATAAATTCTCCATATTCACCAGCCTTGCATAATAGCATTTCCATGCTACGTTTTTGTCTTACATAACTATGGTGAATATATCTTTATCGTTCTGAATACATTTCTCTCATATACTGTTTTGCAATCCTCAACACATCATGTCTTTCAATCTCATGTTGTAAGACATTCTAATTTCTTCCTTTCTGCCTCATCCATAACCAAATATATGCAGTTGTCTAGCTGCTCTTCTAGCCACTGTGTTAATACTCAACTGAATGACAGATGAGATACTGACTCTCACCAATATGCCATCCTACCATGTTTGGTACCCATTTCAAAGAACTGATGTGGCAACAGCATCCTGAGTATCTGTGTCTAAGAATAAAGAAAATAGCTGGTGTTGCTTCTACATCATTAACACCTCATGACCTGAGCTGATCAATAAAGGCCTAACATCTGGAAGCCCCTTGAATTTGTCTTAAGTCTCTCACTCTTCTCCTGATACCTAATGAGATGGATGTGTTCTATCTCTATGACTGCACTATTATACTGCTGTAATTAAATGTGAGTATACTTCAGCTTTTCCCTGATGCCACTTACACCTCTTACTACATGGATATCTTTCATTCTTAATTCCGTCCTCTCCACTCACATTTTACATTGATCACCCCTCTAAGCCACCAAATTATATCTCCTCCACCGCTTCAATACATCTGTCCCACATCCTTACAACTTATTCAACCATATTTCATCTACCTTTTGCTCAGCTTCTCTCTTTCTACCCGAGTCTGTTGTATCATCATTAAAATTCTGTGGCTGTTTACCATCTTACCCGCTTTTCATCTCCTGTCACTTACCCCTACTCATGTTTCATTGGTCACCCCTCCACCACCCTACCCAATTTCTACAGTTGTCACCTACTTTTATCTCTCCCCTACTTATCATCCTTCAAAATATGTTCCTTATAACATTCACCTTGTCACCCATTCTCTATATCATCATCATCATCATCGTTTAACGTCCGCTTTCCATGCTAGCATGGGTTGGACGATTTGACTGAGGACTGGTGAAACCGGATGGCAACACCAGGCTCCAATCTAATTTGGCAGTTTCTACAGCTGGATGCCCTTCCTAACGCCAACCACTCAGAGAACACTTCCTGTTCTCCTATTACTTCTACTCACCTTGTACCTTGTGGGTCTACCCTGACAACTCTTAACCACTATCTTTATCTCTTTCCAGTTCCATCCCAACCACTCTGTCTACTTTATAATTATAATGTGAGTTGAAATGTAACTCCCTTACAGCGAGAAACCGGTTCTGTTCTGGACCTCTTATCCCGTTGCATAAATTTGGCTTCCTCTCTACAGTAGCCATACTCAGTTGAAGGGGATCTTAGTCTTGCAGGCTGCATGGTAACCTCACTAGTGGCGATGCCTCCCCCCTTCCCACCGTCCCAAATGCAGCCAGAGCAAGCTGTAATGAGTTGGCATTAAGCTGACTACTCAACCACAGAAATTATACCAAAGCAGACACTGAAGTACAATACAGTTTTTGGACCTGTCACCCATGCCACCATTAAACACAGAGGTTAAATGATAGTGATGATAAATATATATAATATATATATATATATATATATATATACACACATACATATATATATATTATGTACGTATTTATCTATATACATACGCGCGCGCGTGTGTATATATATATATATATATATATATATATATATATATATATATCACACGCACATATATTTATGCGTGTATATATATACATACATATATATGTAACGGTTAATTCTTCGTTGCTGTCGAAGGTCATCAATTGTAACGGTTGTTATATATATATTTGCTGATCCCTTAATTATATATACACACACACACATACATTATATATATATATAAGAACAACAGTAATAGGCTTATTATATACAGTCGGCAAAATGAGTTAGCAACTTTTAGTTTTGTAACATTTAAACAATTCAGATCCAATAATTAAGGCAGAGAATTTGATTACATAATAGAAACGAGACATATCGGTTCAAATTATTAAATCTACTTTAAATAGAAATTATACCAGTCGTAGCGATCTGAGTCTTCCATGGATGAATTTCCAGAAGCTTTTGGTAGGATTTCCAAAGACCAGCCATACTAAAAAGTAAATAAATAAGTAAGTAAAGCGAGAACCCTTGGATGAAGATCGTGACTTTGCTCCTACAAGTTCTTAAGAAGCGAACAACAGAACAACGACGAAACTGCATGCATGTTTTAGGGTGTCTTCTCGTGTAAGGGGAGACGATGATGTTTTGATTTGTTGTTTATTCTGGTTAGGTTTGTTGTAAACACGCACTTGCTGGCAGTGGATAACTTCATACACAACCCATGGATTTTTAACAGAAATGTTACGAGAATTTTGAAGACAAAAAGGTGACTACCAGTGTTATTAGTATCATTGTTAGTTTATGTGTTTCTTTATTATTTGTTTAGTTGTTGTTCCTTCACTTGAAAGAACTTCGCCCGTATACAAGCTCTCTCAAAAATACACTCAATATGAACTCTATATACGCTTATGATACATGCATATGTAAAATTCTGAACAGTATATACAGGCGGATATATATATATATATATATATATATATATATATATATATGATTGCCCCCTCTAAACTGTCGCTAAAGCTGTCAAATCTTTCAAACCACACCGTTACAATCGTTAAAAAATGGGAAGGACTCGTGATATACAAACATGCGTAGGTATGCTTGCTTGCACGGAAACCTAAATGCTTTGACTTAATTTGATCGCAATGCTTGTAAAAGTATACTTAAGCAATGTTTGTGTGTGTATACACACACATCAATCTATAACAGAAACAAAAATAAATCTTGTTAATCATTATAGAATCCATATAAATATGTAAACAAAGTGCATATATATTTCATTTCAAAGTTTCAGCTCAGAGCTGCGGCCATGCTGATGCACCACCGTTATAAATATGCACTTTGTTTACATATTTATATGTCTGGATTTTGTAATGATTAACAGGATTTATCTTTGTTTTTGCATATATATATATATATATATATATATATGTTTGTATGTATGTATACACACACAAACATTGCTTATACGTTTGCAAGCATTGCGATCAAGTATGACCAAGCTGTTATTTGATAACATTTAGGTTTCCGTATATGCAAGCATACATACGTACGTATGTATGTTTGTATATCATGAGCCTTTCCCATTTTTTAACGATTGTAACCGTGTAGTTTGAAAGATGCGACAGTTTAGAGGGGACAATCATTATTAGCATAATTCACTAATTTTTACAAGGAAAACGTTAACAGTGACTTCGAAGTTTCCGTTTGCTCGTTGTCTCATCTGACAGTGTGATGACAGCGAGCAAACCTTAATTTGGAGGTCACAGTCAATCTTTTTCCTGTAAAAGAAATTGATATGTACTCTGCTAAAAAGTATTGAGTCGTCCTTCAGTTTAATTCTAATATATATAATTTTTATTTATAACTTGACGTGAAAACCAACATTAATGCGCATGTGTATATGTATTGTGTATATGTATGCTTGTTTGTAAGTGTATATGTATGTATGTATGTATGTATACATACATACATTGACACACGCATAATATTAATACACACACGTATATATATATATACTGTCTTGCCCACATACGTTTTGGTATTTCGCTGAATTTTGTTTGAGAGCCATTAGGTCTTAGTAGACACATGTGATCTATTTCTAGCACATTAAATGTCCACTTTAGTGGGCATCGTTATATATAAACATATATATATATATATATACACACACACACCACATATATACGGTGGACTTCCCTGTTGTAAGGGAGTGTTCAACAACTTCTCGTTGAATTACCTGCATATGTGATTTGTTTATTAGTCATCAAATGTTTCTGTTGTCCGCGCTCGCCTTCAAATCGGCAAAGCCTGTACAACTCATAACCACTATTTTTAGCAAACTGCTTTGAATTTGTAGATTTAGTGGGCTGGTGGTTCTGGCACTGTTAAAGTGGTTGCCGTTTTAAAGGAATTGGTATTTTATTTCTTGTACTGCTGGTTTGTTCTTCATGGTTAGTTACACATGCGATTGTCCTTAGGTGGCATTTAAGAGTCAGCGCTCGGACGTTTTCATGCATACAAACGCGCGCACACACATACATTTAATCTCTTGAGCACTTCGAAGTCTTTCTATATATATAGAAAACTTGTCTCTAAAATATAAACTATGTACATCATCGTTTTAACGTCCATTTTTCAATGCTTGCATGGGTTGAATGGAATTTGTTGAGTTAGATTTTCTACAGTCGGATGCCCTTTCCTGTCGCCAACCTCTCACCTGTTTCCAAGTCAGGTAATATGTCCCTATGACCAGACATGTTTTTCAAAGAGCATTGGAAGCGAAAGACACCGTTTACATTCCAGTGACTAGCACGCGATGTCAAGGCAAGGGAACAGTAACACACATACATGTACGACAGGCTTCTTTCAGTTTCCGTCTACCAGACTCACAGGGTTCCAGACATACACGCACATAAATATATTGTTATACTTGGGGATGGTTATCTTTTGCCAACGTGTGTGTACATAAATACATATATATAACTTTGAATTTCTCTTTTTTTTTCTTGCTTTAACAGTACCACGCTATATTGTTATCAGCACTTATGTCTCATGACTCCTATAGCCATGTCTCTGCACTTCGTAAACTTTTTTCCTCTTTGAGAATTATGGAAATTTGCATTTCGCCGGTATTCTAAATTTATATTTTTTTAATTTATAATTTATTAGTTATAAATATGATAATCTTTCACGTAGCTAAACATTTCAAGTTGCACTGTTGTTAGATTTTTTAATTATAAACTGAGTGTTTATTCAACCCATGCCAACAGAAATGTTAAAGATTTTCCAGACGTTTCTAATTTTTTTCCTGCCAAATGTATGGAGGACTATATATATATTGTTGTTGTTGGCACTCCGTCGCTTACGATCAACGGAACAGCCTGCTCGTAAAATTAACGTGTAAGTGGCTGAGCACTCCACAGACACGTGTACCCTTAACGTAGTTCTCGGGGATATTCAGCGTGACACAGTGTGACAAGGCTGGTTCTTTGAATTACAGGCACAACAGAAACAGGAAGTGAGAGAAAGTTGTGGTGAAAGAATACAGCAGGGTTCGCCACCATCCCCTGCCGGAGCCTCGTAGAACTTTAGGTGTTTTCGCTTAATAAACACTCACAACGCCCGGTCTGGGAATCGAAACCGCGATCCAATGACTGCGAGTCCGCTGCCCTAACCACTGGGCCATTGCGCCTCCACCTATATGTATATATATATATATATATAGCCTTCCATTTTTTGGTGTGACACGAGGTAGATAAAGCCTATTATTTCTTTTATTGACTAACGAACCGTGTAGTTTTCTAATTGAAAACAAATTGTTATTCGATAAATAAAATACAGGTACTACTAAAGCAGCACGGTCCCGAACGCGCAGTCGCGCTAGCTAGTCGTAAGTGGTCGATCCTAACCCTAACCCTAAACACGTATTCATTTGCACACGCGGGTTAGGGTTAGGGTTAGGATCAACCACTCAAGACTAGCTAGCGCGGACGCGCGACTGCGCGTTCGGGACCGTGCTGCTTTAGTAGTACCTAAAATACATTGATAAGCTTTTATGTCATGCTATGTATTTTTATTCAAGAATTAATTAATGATATTTTTTGCTTTTATATCCATTACGCTAAAGAACACTTACGAAAAATATACTAAATATTTGTCTTCATTCGGAAAGGGAAGTTGTCATAATTATCGTGTTCGTGTTTTTGTTGTAAATATTGAGGTGATTGTTTACCTTGAGTCAGTTTTGATCGAACACTTCTTTTCTAGAAGGTCTTCTATTTATGACCATCCGTTTATTTTACCTATGCTCGGAAATATTGTATCTAGACGAAATTGTCCGACATGACCCTTCCTTCTTGAAGATGGTTGTGTATTATTATATGAGGGCAATTTGTTTGTTATTGTTAGCAGATCAAGCATGAATACGTCGAAACTCTATGTCTTTCCGTCTATGTTGAC
Organism: Octopus bimaculoides; assembly: GCF_046866305.1. Lineage (NCBI taxonomy): Eukaryota > Metazoa > Mollusca > Cephalopoda > Octopoda > Octopodidae > Octopus > Octopus bimaculoides. The sequence continues at coordinate 25,723,347 of NC_142930.1, read as the reverse complement.
AGAGTAGACATACGATTAAAAGTATTCCAGCCATGATCATCTCATCTTTTAGGGGTGTATAAGACTACAATATCTATTACGTTCTCATTTTAAAGACGGTAGGATGTGATTTTAGGAAAATTTGTTTGCCTGTACGGTTCAATATAATTTGAAGGTAATATATAGTGGTGAAGTATAATATAGAACAATGCTTGGAGTACTTATAATATGCTCTGAGTTTAGAATACTATTTCATCTGCTTCTGTCTTAGAAACTTAGTCATTAAGATCAGATACTGCACTTTGCACGGCGTTAGACATCAGTGTTGTTACCTAGTTCGTAAATAATGTTACCAGTTGGCGGACTCAACTGTCAAATTTCCATCTTTGAGTAATATGGACCTAAGTTCCTTGAACATAAGAAAATAACAGGATGGCCACGGTTGGAATGCTTTTGCTCATTATGCTCGATCAAGTTTGACCAGTGGTTGAACAACGGCCGCAACTATAGTACCATTGAATACGTATGTGTATCATTAAGAAGTATTGGTAAGATTACAGACAGTCTTTATTAGCAAGACTTGTTCTTTTAAGAAGCCAAATCAATAACCTGAAATATTTAGTTTACAATCAAGAAAAATACCTTCTCAGACAGCCATTTTACCTACGTTAAACGTCGAGATAGTTGTTTAACCCCTGGTCAGCCTTGATCGAGGGCGTTCAAATTAAAACTTGACTTTCTGTATATCTAGAATTTAATCTAGTTTAACGTGTCCTATTTTTGTTTTAAGACGGCAGTGTGAAGAGAAGTTATTAGGCTACTATTACTAGCAGATCGAGCGACAACGTAATGACTTTTCTCACATTGCTTAATAGAAGATATTACCAACGATAGTATTTCAGCATAATATTTGATGTGGTTCATTTAAGAATTGAATACAGAAGATTAAAAAGTTTCATTTTTTAAAACTGAAAAATGGTATTTTCTTATAGTATTGCACAACTTTGTTTAAATGAATTCATATCAGTTGAGAAGCATGAAGGCAAGCGTACTGCATTTTATTTCTAATTGAAAGTAAACTTTTTCTGTCATTTAGGCATTAAATATTTTGTACTTCACTTTAATTATCTGGTAAACTTAAAAATTCACGTTAAACAATTTAAAGACAAAGAAAGCTCCACTAGATTCTTCCGATGTCACTTCCGATTCTTTTAAAGTACACCTCCCCATCCCAACTTTATAAGTTGAGTAATTTTATAGCAAAATTCCTCTCTATCTAAAAAAAAAAAAAAGAAAGAAAAACTGCTCTCGATAAATTGCGTTTCAACATTCTTTTTGTTTAAAATTAAAAAAATGAAAGGAATATTATCGGAGGTATGAGCATTAAAAAAAGATCCAAATATTGATAGTAAAAAAATTTCAGAATAAACGGTTCTTCGTATTTTTAAATATAAAGAATTCCCCTAAAAGAAAAAAAATATTAAAAAAACAGCATTTGGGGAGGACGGGGCTAAAAATTCGATTTTTTTTTTGCAAAATCGCAATTCCCGGTTGAAGACGAATCTAAAAAGAGATTGGGGGGGGGGGGGGTTAAAAAATAAAAACGGTGCCTGTTTCATACTTTTGTCATAAATATATAAAATTTGTACTTTTAAGAACTTTAGGTTCAATTTTTCTCAATTGTTCTTAGTAGATTTTGGCCTTTTCTTTTTATTAGATACGAATATAAAGATTTGTTACGCGTGTACAGTAAAAAATATATTCCTTTTTTTTTTTATATATATAGAAATGTTTGTAACTGTGTAAATAAAAATAACTCGTTACTATTATGTCTTATATATAATGAATTTTATTTATATGTAGAGTCAGCTAACAATGTAAAGCAGCATGAGATTTCTTTCCAAGTGCTGCGGTTACATTTTGTTGCTTAAAGTGCATGCGACCCGACGACTATCAGTTTAAGTTTTCTCTTTACTGTGAGGTAACATAACTCGACGCATCGAAATTAACGTTGCTTTAAGTTTAGAACATTTTGCGTTTAGCTTTCTTGGTTGAAATCAAATAAAACAAATTATTACATTTTTTTATGAGGTAAAATAATCGAAATTATTACGAGAATGTTCATCCAATTCTTTGATTCTTCAATACTGTAAAAACAAAATCCTTCACGATCCAATGAGAATCTAATGTTGTCGTAGTTTTAGATTCATTATAGCTAAAAAAAAAAAATTCCAACACAGTGTAGGATTTTGTTTTTAGTCAAGAGTTGTCTTCCAATAAAAAAGATATTCATCGACGAGACTATTGTACAATTGTACTGCATATTTAGTTCATTTTTTTAAAAATCAAGATAGATTCAATATCTTGAAAGGAGAGAGCAACATTCTAGCTTACACTCAGTTATAATTGTGAACTGGGTTCCATCTTGGCACCAATTTGCTTGTTTGGAACCTATCGGCTTTTTTTCGGTAAAACAAAAAAAAAACAAAAAAAATTAGAAATAATAAATTTCTAAATCGGGTAAAATAATTTGTTAAAATAAGAGAAATGATACCAATTTTTTGTGACGGAAGAGTAAATTAGGAAAAATGAGCTAAAGTATAATAATGGCCAGAGGAGTAACTCGAGGCTAAATACCAACTTATTTATTACCCACAAGGGGCTAAACATAGATAGGACAATACACATGAAAGAATGGAATAGTGAAATTATACAAAGAAGATGGAACGGCTACTCCAAGGCTAAATACCAACTGGCTGGGTAAATTTCAGCAGGGGATCCTTCATAATTAGTCATAAGCTCAAGAAATTCCTTATCCCTATCTTTCGTTGCTTAATTCCCCACTTTTTAGTACTAAACTACAGATTGGTAACTTTTTCTTTCACAGAAGGAAAGTTGAACTAATATTATTCTTTATATAACAAAATTAATATAAAATAAGATATTAAAAAATATTGGACACGAACGTCATTAAATTTTCTAAAGCAACAAATAATGTTTCAAATGCTTTTAATGTCTATCTATTATAGATATTGAATCCCAGACTCTTCGAAAGTTTGTGCAGAAATTTTTGTTTCACCATCTTTACAAAAAGAAGTCAAAATATGAATAGATATTAAAAAAAAAAAAAAAGCTCAATCTAAAGTAATCACTGCTACATTGGATAAATCTAAAATGTTTTATATAAAAATTGTGACTCTTAAAAAATTCGTTAAATATATTTGAAATATTCTTGTTTGATTCTTTACAAAATTTAATGTTTGCGATTACTATTGTTGTAGCGGTTATTATATAGATCCGCACATAAAAAACCGTTGTAGCAGCGACAGACTGGAATCCTTTTATCATGGGACTTCAACAATATGCTGCGAAATGTCCCCTTTGTGGTTCGGATCAGCCTTATCTTCATTGTTAGCCTCGTATGCTGTTTTAAATGTCTTCAGTGACGGGATAAACAAAATGCTCACCGGTTAATAGCATAATACAAAGCCCACCACCTTTTCTTGTATTTCCATATACTGCACCGTGATCTGTGCGATGATGTTCGTTGTCACAATCCGACAGCCAATTGTCACGAAGAGATTATATGTTTATGCATATAAAGATGAAGAACAGTTGAAGAATAAGTCTTTGTGATCCTGATAGACGGATTCGAGTATCTCAAATCGCTGCTGAAAGGTTTAACCAGTTCACTGAAGATATTAATGGTGCTATTACTGTTCTATATGAACATTTGTATTTACCACACAATGTGTAGTAGATACTTGGAAGGAGCTTTTAGCTCGGTTAGTAAGATTATAAAATGAGAAAAATAAAATAAATAATCAAGGAGAGAACCTTGTACAGCAACAAGTTTGAAGAAGAGATTGGATCACTAACTTCTCTTCAGGATTCAGTCTTGAACGGAACTTCAGAATAAGAGAAATACAGATTAAGGCATAGGGGACTAAGATCTTGACTAACTAGCACAAGTCCTAATAAGAAAACGTTCGAGTTCTTGGTGGTTGAGAACAAATTCTATTTTTTTAACGTTTCAATGCTCTCGTAATATTCGACGAATGGCATTTTCCTTTTTTCTCTAATTTAATCTCCGGCTGTGATGAAAAAAGTGGATTAATTTCTCTCATTTAAAAAGTTATTTAACCTTGTTGAACTGGAACATTATTGAAACCAGTTCATTGTGATTGATAGTTAGGTAAAAATAGGGAGCCGGATAGTATTTGGGGATGGGGGGGGGGTGCCGAGAAAAATGCCGGCCGGTGCCAAACAAACAAATTGTTGCTGAGATTGAACCCAATCCACAATTATAACTGAATAAAATTAATTTTCTACTCGCTTCTTTTGAAACACATGGCCTTATTTTACGTTACGAAAATGAATCAGGTACTCTTGTAGTGTAATTGTGCATCACGGACCCCATTGATGAACTTTTAATAACGAATTCTTGTCTTTCATACTAAAATATGAAGACACTGGCTTGTTGATTGTATACACGTTTAGCGGAAGACAATCTTAGCACTCTTGAGTAAAGGCCAAATCTAGCACCGTTTTGGGCACTATCATGCTATTAGCTGTCAGAAGTGAAAGTGCTCAATGCTAGTGAAGTATCTGTCTGTCTGCCTGTTGCTGGCCTGTCGATTCTTTGGCGACTGACAGCTAATACCATGACTGGCCGGAGCGAGCTATATGTCTGTCTGTCTGTCTCTCTATCTATCTATCTATTACTCGAAAGTTCGCGCGTCCGCGCTAGCTAGTCGTGAGTGGTCGATCCTATTATTTTTAAACTTCAAACTTCATTTGTTTTCTATTTTGATAAATTCTCTCTGTTGAAAATTATATTTTTATATTTTAAATAATTTGCAATTTCAGGAAATATGTTTTTATATTAAATTTGTGTTTTCTACTCACGACTAGCTAGCGCGGACGCGCGAACTTTCGAGTAATAGATAGATAGATAGAGAGACAGACAGACAGACATATAGCTCGCTCCGGCCAGTCATGGTATTAGCTGTCAGTCGCCAAAGAATCGACAGGCCAGCATGCAGGCAGACAGATACTTCACTAGCAGGCAGTGAGCACTTTCACTTCTGACAGCTAATAGCATGATAGTGCCCCGTTTTGAAAATTTTCAGATATAGTACATCTAACACTGAAAGAAAGTATTGAATAATGAACATTCTCGTAATAATTTTACCCCCTAAAAAATATTTTCTTCTGTAGAAGAATTTTTAAAATGTAAAATGCAGCAACGGTATGTTCCCGTTGAGTTACGTCTGATATCCGTCGCCACAATCTCTTATACCAAATAAACTAATCTCAATACCAAAGTAGAAGTATCTTACACGACTGCCTAACAAACTGATACCTAATTTAAAGCAAATAAATATAGAAACTTTCGTATGTCGCTTTCCATATTTGGTAAAAATAATTTTTTCTTCAAAGTTCCATTTTTTAACATCTTTCCCACCATCGCTAGCGACCTATTTTTCTTTTCTGTAGAATGTTTTTTTTTTTTTTATGACAAAGAGTAAATGAATTCATACTGCGCAAGGTTGCTGCTAAAAATAATGTTTACCATGTGGGTACTACTAAAGCAGCGCGGACCCGAACGCGCAGTCGCGCGTCCGCGCTAGCTAGTCTTGAGTGGTCGATCCTAACCCTAACCCGCATGTGCAAATGAATACGTGTTTAGGGTCAGGGTTAGGATCGACCACTCACGACTAGCTAGCGCGGACGCGCGACTGCGCGTTCGGGTCCGCGCTGCTTTAGTAGTACCTACCATATGTTTATTAATCTTTCTTTTTCACCCCAAAATTACATTTTATTTCCACACTTTTTCCATTCTTAAAAGCCTTCAACATGACATGAACATTTTAAATTTAATTTAATTAAAAGAATTACCATACCAGTTAAAGTTTGCCATCAGTTGATGGCGAACTTTAAATGACCCCCCCCCCCCCGCCCCTTAAAATGTTTCGACTCATGTACAAGAAAATAATGAACCCCAGCTCACCAAGGAAACGAAGAAGGTGGAGATGGAGTATATGTAATCTGGGTATACCCCCCTTTTAAATTTTTTTTTTTTTTTTACGGAATCCTATGTTTCAGACCATGGAGAATCCGATTCTGGAAAATTTTTTTCAAAAATCTCAATTTCAAAATTTCGACCCCCCCCCCCGGTTTTTATATCGATCCACAGGGTAAACCTAACCCTAACTCAAACCCTAACCCTGACCCTAAACCTAACCCTAACACTAGTTTTGTGAGATTTGACTGTTATTTCTAGCATGTAAATAGCCTGCTTGGTGGGGGCGGGGAATTGAAATTTTTCAAAAAATTTTTTTTCAGAATCGGAATCTCCATAGACTAAAACGTGGGATTCCGTAAAAAAAATTAATAAATAAGTGGGGGGGGGAAGGTTCAGATTACATATAGTCCATCTCTACCAAACGATAATTTCAGCTGTTTGAAATACAGAAAATAATACTTTTAGTTGCAGAAAAGTATAATATAATGGGACCACAAAAATCTCTTGCTTTTTCCTCTCTTCGTGCATAACAACAAACAGGTGGTCGCAAGCATCTTTTCTCACCAAAAAGGTATATTTCTATATTATTATTATTGTCTTGTGTAGGGAAATGAAAAAAATGTTATGTAAAATAGAATTTCGTGGAATTTATGTTCATTTCTATCTCAACGTTTTCTCAGTAAATATTTCTTTGGGTGGAACTGGGAAATCATTATTTTCTTGTCCGCGAGTCAAAACGTCGTAATGGAAAATAAGTCAAGTTCACTATCAGCTGATGTCGAACTTGAACTGGTGAAATAGGTGGGTCTTAATTTTTTTTTTCTTCCTTTAATTTTCATGTCGTACAGAAAAAAAGTGTCTACAGAATGGCAGAAGTTTAACCATCCCCCAGTCCTCCACACAAAAGTGGATGGTGGTAGGAACAAAAGATGAAAAAAAATATTCTTCAAAATTTCATTTTTTAACAAGACTGAAATGGTAATTTCAAGATGAAAGATGGAGAGGGAGTAGGAAAAATTGATTCTTTGAAGAAAAAAAATATTTTACAAGTCTATCAGATGTGTTTTAGACTGGAATACCATTAAATGAGGAAAAATAACGAAAAAGAAGAAAAAATTTAATTGTAGAAGCTATTCGGAAAGCTGGTGGAGGTGGTTGAGACTGTTGGAAAATTTTTTTTTAAGAACCGATATACAATTGTTTGGCAATGTGGGATACTATAAGATGTCGAAAAATCCCGGGAAAAGAAAAATTCAATTCTATTCGTGACAGCTATTTCGAAAGCCTTTTCCGCATTACACTTTTCTGTTTGGCTTGATTGAAATTTTAATATTTCTTATGAGGAGAGTGTTGCGTAACAATAAAAGGTAATCAACCGGCGAATTAAGTTCACGTCACGGTTTCGTTTCCCCATAGTAACCAATTCATTTACACCCTTAGTATCCTCGGGAATGGGATGTCACGTTTTCTCGCAACTTCTGTCACACACAACTCTTCGTAGTTTTCGTTGTCATTCCATGCTGACCTTGAGAACATAATGTGAAAACTACCACCTGTCTATCTACTTAGAATTACGATGACATCATGGCAAATTACACCCGGAAACGACGGATTGCTTAACTAGACCGATTTGAAAAGAAATTAATTTTACTAATGTAATCAAGACATCATTTATTGTAACCCGTTTAGTTATATATATATATAACTATATAAATTATTATAGTGTGCTTATTTCAGTTATGTGTAGAGAATAATTTTCCATATCTTTTTTCTTATGGAAAACTCTAGAAAAGTGAAAAGAATTCATTTTACGGCACTGTCATGGTATTAGCTGTCAGAAATGAAAGTAGAAAAATCCAAACAAGGAATGTTACTGCTGGTTTGAGTTGAAGTCTGTTTCTTTGGCTACTGACTAGCCGGAGCTATCTGTCTGTCTGTCTCTCTCTGTCTGTCTCTGTCTGTCTCTCTCTTTCTATCTATCTATCACTCGTCCACCTTCATTTGTTTCTGTAGAATTTATCAAATTAGAAAATGCATTTCCGTAGAATTTATCAAATTAGAAAATGCGTTTCCGTAGAATTTAAACAAATGAAATTCAGTTTAAACTTTATAAATAAATATATTTCATTTCATGTTCAGTTTAAACTTTATAAATAAATATATTTTTGCATTATACATTATTGTTTTTAAAAACAAATCACATACACCAATCAGCACCACCAATGACCACCACCACCACCACCACGCGTAATCCAAAGTTGGAATTAATCACCGCGATATTGCCATCGTCACCGCTACAACAGAAAATAGTATTAATTGGCTTAAGAGACATGGACTTTTAAATACCCCAAAAATATGCCCCTCGTGTGGAGCTAGCATGATGGAAGTAGCCAAAAAGTTTTTTTTCCTAATTTGATAAATTCTACGGAAACAAACGAAGGTGGACTAGTGATAGAGAGATAGACAGACAGATAGATAGATAGATAGATAGCTCCGGCCAGTCAGTAGCCAAATAAACAAATTTCAACTCAAACCAGCAGTAACATTCCTTGTTTAGATTTTTCTACTTTCGCTTCTGACAGCTAATACCATGACAGTGCCCATTTTACTGCATTGATATTTTTAGATAGCTATGTAGGCCTTCTTTGTCCAACTTGTGATATATAAATAGAAACGGTCATACACGTTATGTTTTTAATATATGCTGTAGGGATAAGATATTTACAAGTGTAAAATTTTCGACGAACTGGAAAGGAATTAACAATTTAAATGTACACAGCTTAGTAACTGTAGACCAGGCTTGGGATCTATTTTAAAACGGGGGCGCCAGTTTTCATTTATGTTTTATGTAGTGCTTTTGGTACCGAAAGACCTACAAACTTCGTATACTTATCTATTTTGTGTTATAGAACAGAAAAAAATTTTTGTATTCGAATTTATTTCATGTAAAAAATTGTCTTATTTCGATAATTTCTACTAATCACTGACGTCTATTCAGTTGAAAACAGTTAGCGCTGTAACGGTGTATATCGTATTAATCCCCTAACCCTAACCCTAACTAGACTGTTAACCGTAACCGTAACCCTAACCCTAACTCTAGAATCCGAACTCTGAAATTGTTACACACATAGATACGCACAGCGTAATTTATTATATAAACAATATATGCGTATAAATTACGATTAAACCGGATGAAATATGTCACAGGGAATAACATTTTTATGACCGCCCAGCAGTAACTCTATTCAGCTGAATAGACGTCAGTGATTGGTTGAAATTACAGAAATACGACAACTTTAACATGGAATAACTTGCGAATTCCTTTTTTTTGTTAAGAAGACTAAGAGTAAAAGATGTTTTATATGACACATTCTACCAGTGTCCCAAGCTTCAAAGTGTTTCGTTAAGAAAATACTGGCGCCCCCGTTTTAAAATAGATCCCAGGCTTGTTTTCGAAATTAGCTGTTTATGTTAATTAGCACCACTTAACCCTGATGGTGTAAGGGTCAATATTCTTTGCATATAGCGCATCTTTTCTTTCAAACTTGGTTTGTCAGTGTGCAGCAGCAATAAGAATTGAACTTGTTGTTATCGTATTATATATTTTAAAGACATATCACAAAAATAATTGTGGATAACGTGTTATCTCTTAATTACAGTTTGGGTAACCATTGCCTATAATATGAAATATAATGAAGGAAGTTTTGAAAATCCCTACTTTTGTTGACTGCGAAGGAATTATCTTCCTGTGACAGTTTTATGAGATGTGCCAGAAGTCTGGTGCGAAAACGTGACAAGATTTATTGCGAGTTTGGTTTCACTTATCGTCATCATCATCATCGTTTAACGTCCGTTTTCCATGCTAACATGGGTTGAACGGTTTGACCTGGGTCTGGGAAGCCAGGAGGCTGTACCAGGCTCCAGTCTGATCTGGCAGTGTTTCTACAGCTGGATGTCCTTCCTAACGCCAACCACTCCGTGAGTGTAGTGGGTGCTTTTTACGTGCCACCGGCACAGGGGCCAGAGGAGGCTGGCAACGGCCACGATCGGTTGGTGCTTTTTACATGCCACCAGCACGGAAGCCAGTCAAGGCGGCGCTGTCATCGGCCACGTTCGGATGGTGCTTTTTACGTGCTACTGGCACGGGTATCACAACTACAATTTCCATTTGATTTTCATTTTGATGTTGATGTATTTGACTCGATAGGTTTCCTCATGCACAGCAGGTCGCCCTGGAAAATATGCATGATTTTGATGAAATCTCCCGCACCACTCGTTTCATTCCATTGTCATCTCCTCGACATTCAGTCTCTTGAAATCCGTCAAGTACCTCTTCCCACGTCCATAGCCTTCCTCTTCTGCAGATTCCATCTGTATGGATCGCTTGACATATTGTATGTCGTCTAAGATACATATCGCTTCCTTTCTTTCTAGCTTTCACACTCCATTCAGTGATCCCCTCATGCACAGTGAATCCTTTTGTTTGCACCAAAAGATAATAATCCCCTGAACATCTTCCACCCATGCTCTGGCTATAATGCTTCAGAACAAGAGCCTTCCAAGCATTTGAAATAATTTATTTCATGGCTTATCCTATTATAACTACTTCTTTGCATCTTCAAGTTATAGAGTCCTCTGTCAACTTGATTGTGATCCCACTGCACTAGTACACTTATAATTTGCACTGAATATACTATATTCTTTTACTCTTTTACTTGTTTCAGTCATTTGACTGTGGCCATGCTGGAGCACTGCCTTTAGTCGAGCAAATCGACCCCAGGACTTATTCTTTGTAAGCCTAGTACTTATTCTATCGGTCTCTTTTGCCAAACCGCTAAGTTACGGTGATGTAAACACACCAGCATCGGTTGTCAAGCGAAGTTGGGGGGAATATATTTTCCATCTTGCTGGGAGCTATTGAATGTTGTCCCAGTTTTTAAGAATAATGATGAGCCATCTGAGGTACCACAGGGTGAGACAGTCAAACCACTTTATCATCTGATCTTGGGGTTCTTATATTGGTAGGTCTGCTTCTCATAAGGCTGGGTTGTTGTATTGGTCAAAGGACTACCTCACATCCAAGGCCATTTTGTATCTTTACAAGTCCACAATTCATCTGTATATAGAATACACTTGTCATATTTGGGCAGGTGCAGCATCTTTTCACTTGACCAGGTTCAGAAGTGAGTCTCTAATTTGATTGGTCCTGCTCTTACTTCAACTCTACAACTTTTGTCGCATTGATGTGACATCACCAATCTTAGTTTTTTTCTATCATTATCGCCACAGAAAGTGCTCTGATGAACTTTCACTCTTAGTTCCAGATCACCTTGTTCCATCTCGCCTTACTTGAAACTCATAGTGTCTTCATCCAAATGCTATTGTGTTTTCATGAATAATAAATCTTTCTACGGTTGTAGCTTTTTTTCTCGAGCTGCCAGACTTTGGAACTCTCATCCATCTCATTGTTTTCCTCCTTATGACCTGAATTCTTTCAAGTTGAAAGTAAATTCATTCCTTTCGTTTTAATTTCTCTTTCTTCATAGTCCTTTACACTCAATGGTTTCTTGTCTTATTTAGGGCTTTCATATAGTTTTTGTATGTGGCAGATGCTCAGGAGCAATAAACACTGAAAATGTGCAGAAAACAACCTTTGCTACACTCCAGGGAGGGAGAAAAACTAGAAGTAGTTGATAGCTTCCACTACCTAGGTGACCAAGTTTGTAGCAGGGCGGGTGCGCTGAAAGTGTAGCTGCTAGAATAAGAATAGCCTGGGCAAAGTTCAGAGAGCTCTTACCATTGCTGGTGACAAAGGGCCTCTCACTCAGATAAAAGGCAGACTGTATGATGCATGTGTACGAACCGCCATGCTCCATGGCAGTGAAACGTGGGCCGTGACTGCTGAGGACATGCGTAAGCTCGCAAAAAACGAAGCCAGTATGCTCCAATGGATGTGTAATGTCAGTGTGCATACTCAACAGAGTGTAAGTACCTTGAGAGAAAAGTCGAACCTAAGAAGCATCAGTTGTGGTGTGCAAGAGAAATGATTGCGCTGGTATGGTCATGTGGCGAGAATGGATGAGGATAGCTGTGTGAAAAATTGCCACACCCTAGCGGTTGAGGGAACCTGTGGAAGAGGTAGACCCAGGAAGACCTGGGATGAGGTGGTGAAGCACGACCTTTGAACTTTAGGCCTCACCGAGGCAATGACTTGTGACCGGGACCTTTGGAAATATGCAGTACGTGAGAAGACTCGGCAAACTAAGTGACAGCATAATCTGTGGCCTCTGCCAGAAGTGTAGCCAGCTTACTTATTCGTATCTTTACTTCATTGGACACTAAACTCTGCTTGCGAAGACTTGTTGAGACAAGTGAATTTGAAATTGAAATCAAACCAGATTCGATGACTGGCACCCATGCCAACCTCTCCTTCATTGGACACTAAACTCTGCTTCCGAAGACCTGTTGGGGCAAGTGAAATCAAAATCGTAATTGAACCATATTCGATGACTGGCACCTGTGCCTTGGATCACTAACAGCACTGTCCGAGCGTGATCATTACCAGAGCAGCTGTCTGGCTTCCATGCTAGTGGCCTGTAAATAGCACCATTTAAGCATGATCGTTACCAGCGTCGCCTTACTGGCACTTATGCCGGTGGCACGTTAGAAAATCATTTGAGCAAGGTCGTCAGTGCCGCTGGACTGGCTCCTGTGCAGGTGGCACGTAAAAAGCACTATTTTGAGTGTGACCGTTGCCAGTACTGTGTGACTGGCCCTCGTGCCAGTGGCACGTAAAAGCACCCACTACACTCTCGGAGTGGTTGGCGCTAGGAAGGGCATCCAGCTGTAGAAACTCTGCCAGATCAGATTGGAGCTTGGTGCAGCCATCCAGTTCACCAGTTCTCAGTCAAATCGTCCAACGCATGCTAGCATGGAAAGCGGATGTTAAACGATGATGATGATGAATAATTACTAATTACTCATGATAGCATAAAAGGATAATTACACGTGCTTGTTTGAAGTAATGATAAAATAAACTTGTACACTGGTGGTTGTTATATTTCTAAAAAAATATTTCATTCAAGAACTTAGTTTACATGGTTTGAATTGTTGAAAATTTAATATACTCTTCAATGAGAACCAAGTCATTTTAGACATCAAGCAATTAAGTAACATGTCCACGGTGCCATAATGCTAAAATGTTAAAAGAAATGGGGCAACAATAGTTTATTATTATAAAAATAAAATCAAAATACCCTACAAAATAGATCAAATGCTTTCATTTATGTTCTGGATTCATGTATCATTACTGTTTGCTTTATCTTTCATCCTTTGCATGTGTTTAAGTACTACAAGTTTGACTTTGTGCTTTATCAAAACAAAATATTTAAATAACTTTAAATGCTACATTAAACTGTGTTGGATTGATGATCAGGAGGCATCATCATCTTCCTCATCATCATCATTGTTTAACGTCCGCTTTCCATGCTAGCATGGGTTGGACAATTTGACTGAGGACTGGTGCAACCGGATGGCTACACCAGGCTCCAATCTAATTTGGCAGAGTTTCTGCAGCTGGATGCCCTTCCTAACGCCAACCACTCAGAGAGTGTAGTGGGTGCTTTTACGTGTCACCCGCACGAAAACGGCCATCAATCAATATATAAAGATTTTGACTCTATTATCTATGGTGAAGTACATGTGACCATAGCATATTGAAAAGTGTTAAGGAGTGGGATGGTAAAGTGCTTCACTACAACATCAGTTCAGCTGTTTTCATGTCAGCTGCCACATACAGTTCTCTCTTCTTCATTGAATAGCAGTAGTAAAGCTGCAATAGTCCAATGATAAGATAAATTTTCATTATCATGAAATCTTAGAAATTATATACGATTAAAATATTTAAAGAATATCAGGTTTTAGTATTTCTGCTAACCTTACCAAGAAGAATGGACCACCCAGTATCATACAAAGTAATTACACAAATTTCAAAGTAGTAAGAGTTTCTTTATTCAAACTGAAATAACCCTCTATGAGGTGGTAGGGCCAAATTTGTAAATCACTGATCTAACTGATTAAGCTGTATTTTATCAGGGGTTATAGCTATCTAAAAGTTTAGGATGTTGGCTTGTTTGGTGGAGTTGACTATTTATATCCCATTGCTGGAATGATGCTGCCTCACAAGCAAAATGCAAAATTCTAGTTCATATAGCCAAAGGGAAATAGTTCACAAACTGTAAATGAATTCAAGAGAGTAATAGTAAATGATTAACTAATAGGCACCATTAGCTTGTTTGAGGAAGGTCTTCAAAGTTAGTTTTGAGCATTCTGTGACATATCTGCATCATCTTATTTGTAAAATTTCAGGATACTGTTAATTTTCCACATCACTGGATCTTTCAGCATTGATGCCTCCTCATAATCATTCTAACAGTTGTCACAGTAGTGGATTTTGCTGCCACTTTTGATTGTGCATTGTCGATTACTGTAGAGTATTATGAAAGCAAATGCCACTGAAACTGCTTTGGCAAGTTAAATATACCATTCCACTTTGTTAATCAAAAGATAAAACAAATGGATAAGAAAGTTTGAAGCCACATGTTATCTTCAGCATCTCTTCAATTCAGCAAGAGATTGATCATTATTAACACCTTTAGCTGAGGAGTTTATTCAAGTAGAGGTGTTGGTCATTCTATGCATGATCTTCAGATCATGTTGAATGGGTTTGTAGGTACTTAAAGGCATATTGGTCTGAATTAATGAAATCTGTTCTGCTTGCTTTACAAGCAATTGGCTCTTAATCACATCTAGATACATTGGGTGAAATTGTTTGGGGATGTATACCCTGCCAAGTTGTCAATTTAGGAATTAAAGTAAGCAATACTTCAGCCTAGTCTCAAATTGAGATCAGTCTCACAAATCCATATATTCCAAGCACAGGTACACTCAACCCTTATCTAAATCTGTAAAACTTAGAGGTATTGAACATTTACCAATACAAATAGTAAACAAAGATTGCACATATACTAGTATTGCATAAACATAAGTATTGTGTTAATTTGCATTACTAAAAACATTAAGAACTAATCCAATATATCCTCATTTGAATTACTAAATACAGCAGGCACTTTTCGATGGAGAATCTATGAAAACATTAACTTGTTTTTTTATATCAGCACCTTACTCAGCTACACAAATTAACTCTGTAAACATCTCTGAGTTTATTTACAGAGTTAATTGTATTTTACAGAATTCTTCTAAGATTGATAATTAGCTATACCATGTATTTATAGCATATAATTACTGAATAGTGAATGGTTTTTGCTAAATCTACAAAGATTTGAACATTTAACTCCCTATATGTAGTTGTGAGCAGTTTTATTAGTTAGGAAAGAAAAGAAACCTTCAAAGTGCAGGTATCTATTCAGTCAGTGATCAGTTCTAGTTTCCATAACATTGAGTGGATATGAAAATGTTCCTTTAGGCAGGATGTTGGTTTATTCTTGGTAGGTTTTTTTTTCCTGCAAGAATGTTAAATTAGCCATGTGCTATGCAAATACTGGTAACATCACAAACTTCCACAAAATTGACTGTGACGTTGAAGTTCTTTATGGAATAGTGTAGCAGCTGTCTTGAAATGGTGTTGAGAAGTATCATGTATTGTAGTGTCCTGCAATACAGTATAGAAGGCTAATGGAGTGTGATGTGCATAAATATGGCTATGTTAGTATGGTTTCACAAATACATGATTCTGGTTTCAATGGCACTCTGTAATACCTCGAGTAAGTATCTCCTACTGTAGCCTTGAGTTGAGAGGAATTTGGCAGGTAGAAGCTGTACTGAAACTTGTGTGTATGTGTGTAACTAGCAGTGAAAAAAAAAAAAAGAAACCCAGTAAACTGACTGTTTTCAATCAAGGTCTTCTGTGATATTTGTTCTGCCAGAGCGTCAGTGACATGATTTGTCATTTTCTTATAAATTCAGTGCAGTGATTGACCCTGTAAAACCTATAACCAATGATGCTATTGTCCACAAAATGTGATTTATGAAATAAAATTATAAAATGAATAATGTAGCTGTATATTGATGTGCTTGCTACATTTCCAATATTTTCATGCTTCAAGCAAATGTTTTGAGATATTTGCATTTTAACAAAATTAATAAAAGCTATGCTCAGTTCCAGTTTATGGCATTAACCCTTTAGCATTTAAACCGGCCATATCCGGCCAAAAGTATTCTGCCTCTTTTATGTTCAAACTGGCCAGATCTGGTCTCTCATACCAACCCTACAATATTGTTTTAAAAATTAACAGCTACCTCATCGAAATCTCATAGCTACAAGATAATGCATGGTTAGTTCAAAACAATGTGGATGAAAAAGCATCAATTTTGGCAGAATAATGCGAACACTAAAGGGTTAAGCAGATTGTTGAAATGCTTCAGATGGTCTGTTAGCTATTCTCAATAGTTTAGTGATCTGAGTTCTGTAGATTTGTGTACTGTCACAAAAAACAACTGATCTCTCAGTTTCTGGCTTAATATATGCACTCAGCTATTTTGCTCTAATGATATTAGTTTATATCTTAAAGCCAGAACTTTTCTAATATCTCTACATTAATTATATGATTCGATCCTTTTGTAGAAGTTTGTTACTTCTATTTTGTTAGACATGGAATTAGAAATTTTGTCAGTTGCATGAAAACATTTTCTATTATTGGGTTTCTTTTTTTTTTTCTCTTTTACCAGCTATTCTTTAATGACATGCACTTTTTATCAGAGACAGTTAATATAATGTTGTTCATATGAGTAATAAAAGAAGGGGAATGGTTGTGTATATTTACTATTGGACCATCAGCTTATGGAGTTTGAATCCAATTCTGCTTCAAGTAGTTCATTATTCCTTGGCAGTATACATTGTTTCATCAAGCTACAAAGAACAGTAACCAGATCTTCAGGATAAAGTCTCCTATTCAGGGAAAGATTCATCTTATTTGTTTAACACTATGAAACTGGGGCTAAGTATTAGTTCCAATGAACCACTTGGATCTCCAGGAGATATTCAAATTACTATATTTTCATGGAAGTATTTACATAATAGTATTATTGCTGTAAAGTGATTTGAACTGTATCCTCTGGAGAGACAATATGAATTTGAACAATGTATTAGTAATTTATATTTATTCCTATGTGCTTATGCCTTTTGTAAAATTGCTCTTTAAATCATTCTTCATTCTGAAATAATTTAGATTCTCATTTTTTTTTTACTGTGTGTCTAAAGATGGAACCCGTGACTGACTGATTATAATTTGTTTTATTGTGTGAACATAAATCCATGTGCATACAAATACATATTCATAAATACACACATATATACACAGCAAAAAATTGCCTTGGAACTTTGTTGTTTTGGAATAGTGATATGGGTCAACCAATATAATAAACAAGTAAAAGTACAAATGTTAGAAATCATTATGAAAAACCTGTATTGAATGTAAATAAATAGTTTACTCAGTTGACTGTGTGAAGTATCTTTTGTTTAAATTCTGAATAGAGAAATTAAATAACAACAATAATGCTAAATATTAGAATACATCTGTTCATAAGATAATAATTTTTTTGACAACTATCCTCATGAAAGGTTTTTGTTTAATATTCCCACCTAAACTGTGGTTTCATTAAAATAAAACACCCGATGACAAATATCAAATTGATTGAAACAGCATATTGAAAAATTTTTCATCTCTAAAAGATATCATTAGTCTGAAACATAATCTTATTTACAACTCATCTCAGACATTTAATTTTTAACCATTCTTAGCAAGGATTAATTTTGTCTTTGTAGGAGATTGGTTAGGTTGAATGAATTAAGACTAGTATATGACTGAATATTTTTATTTTATTGCTTCTGTTAACTGTGGTATAATTTACATGTAGAATATAATGGGTGCAGCTAAACAGTGTAATTCAATTTAGCAAAGCCCTTGACTATTTTTGCCAAGAAACTGTGTTTTTCTTAATGAGAGTTTCTACTGATCAAATCCAAAGTGATAGTGGTCTGCCAACCTTAGGCTTGGCAGTTTATATACAGTTTATAATCATACAACCAGCATTATTGCTTCTGTGTCTCTGACAAATACTTTTCACTTTCATTAATTTGCTTAATACAATGAAGTACAGTTCACCATTACAGTAGAACAAGTAGAATATTTGAGCATGATACAGCTGGTTTAAATGCTAAAGGGTTAAATCACATACTTCCATCTAAGAAAGGGACACATTAGATGTGATCCAAGGTACACTGCATTTAGGAAAAAAAGTGAGATCTTTAAGCACAGGTTTGCTTGATTAGAAATCCCTTGAACAATAAAAAGAGCCTTGAAAATTTATGATCAAATTCTCTAATGGTTTTAGTGAGAATGTGTGGAAGCTTAAGAGAATCACCCTCATCACCAAGCTGAAAGTCTGCCTTGCAGCTGTTGGAATTTTAAATGCCTATGATCCTGGATTGTCTATAGGAGACGTACAAGATAACAATTTACACATGAGGTGTCTCCACATATTTAGCACATTCACCTGAAATTTGACATGGAGGGTTTTCAAGCTAACCTCTCATGCCTGTACACTCTTTTTTAGAAGGCCCATGTGAAATGGACTGAGAATCTTACTGCAGCTTCTCTGTGACGAACTCTGTCAGGGAATGTATACTGTTGGGAGTGCAAAATACTCCAAGAAACTGCTTGCTCTAAACTGACCCAACTGGCACTTGTCCAAACTACTGAAAGCAAAAGAACTAATGTTACTGAGAAGAAGCATTCGTTTTCCAAAGCTAAATGCTGCATCTTTTATATGTGTCCTTCATGTGAGAGAGGATTCTTAGCCTTGGATAGGCCTCATCAACCCATCAGACCACACCTGCAAGCTAATCCTGAGTTTTGATCATCTTTGACAATGAAGGACATGCAGGAAAGGAAGGAAAATATTTAGACATGAGAAATTTATGTAAAACCATGTTCACTATTAGAATACAGCCAAAGTGACAAGACCTTTTTTCACTCTTCCTTACTTTCAGATGAAGGGTAAAGGTTTGAATTGTTAGTCTTCCTCATAGCAATGAACTTATTAAACACTTCTACAACTTCTGATTATAAGTTATGACTCTTCCCAAGTATAAATCATATAGATTTATTGTTTCTGTCACAGACCGTCACCATTTTCCTTGGACTCTGGATTTTACTCTGCATAAAATCAACATTCAGTTCTGTCCCACTTTGCTAAAAGAAGGCTTTAAAAATTTTTTCTTTTGGTTAGGCTCTTGGTCTAATTTTGTAAATGCAAGGAAAAATTGATTGAGTTGTCCTTTATGTATTACTGACATTTGTTTTATCAATTCTAAATGAATAAAAGACAATGATAACCACAGTGGTATTTTAATTTAGAGATCAGTTGGCAGAAATGAAGGAACACCAGAGTAAATATGTTATGATATTTAATTTTGTCTGTCTACATTCTGAATTCAGTGCCAGTTTGTCATTAAAATAAATACCGGAATTACTTGGAAATCCAGTAAGCTTTCTCCTTGTGTTGGGGAAAAATTAATCAGGTCTTATCAGGAAAAAAGTATTTTAGTATTACTATAGAAGTAACATAAATAGAAACAGTGGAAAGAATGAAAAAGTAAATATTATTATTTATGTATTTATAATTTTCTTTTTTATAGTTTTTGTAGTTTCCAATATGCGTGGAAGTGGAAGTAACAGTAAGGTACAATCACCAGTTTCTCCCAAGACCCCATCAATGTCTCTGCGTGAAGAAAAAATTATTGAGGACTATTTTCAGCTTATCAGTGAATTCAATTTTGATCAAGCCAGAGAGTTAACTGTGAGTTTTGTTGTATTTTGTTTCATTTTTATTTTTATTATATGTTTTTTTTGTTTTTTTTTTAAATTTCTTATTTCAATCTTTGTCCTTTTTGAATATATTTCATATTTTGATATGCATCAAGAAAAATGACTCTTTGTGGATGGGCAAGTTAAGATGTTGCATTATAGTTGAAAGGCTGATAGTTCATATCCTCTAACCAGAACTAGTGTCCAAAATTAAGATACGTAACACTTGCAGGCACAGTTCAACAATCTATATCATATAGTTTCAGTGAAAGAACAGAGATGACATAGTGTATAGGAACTCTTTAGTCGTGTAAGAGATCAGTTCTCTCTGTTGTCATTTTTACAACTGGATGTCCATTCTATCACCAGCCACTCCACAGTGTGGACAGGGTGCATTTTATTGTCACACACAACACTTTTACATTTTAGCTAGTGTGTATAAAATGTGTGCTGTTATTGTTTAGACTCTGGGCAGCTTTGATTGAGCAACATATAATGCAGATCCTATATAAGAAGCTGCTCTGACCACCACTCCTCTTCTCATAGTTTAGCCTCATCCCCTAGCAAGAAGCTGACCTCCTCCTCTGCCACATCCCCAGGGTTCAAAATCCTTCGTGCTGCATGGCAACCTCAATAGTGCAGGTGACATGGAAAAAAGCACCCAGTACATGCAGTAAAGTGATTAGCATTAGGAAGGGCATTCAGTTGTAAAGTAAAAACCATACCAAAGCAGATATTGGAGCATGATGCAGTCCTTGGTCTCATCAGATCTTGTCAAACCATTCAACCCATGCCAGCACAGATCATGGACATTAAATGAGGATGATGATAATTATATTCCAGTTTTATCTATTCCTACAAAGTGTATTTAAAGCATAGTGCATTTAAGACTATATTGTCCAATGTACCTTTCCTATTTTCAGATGATAGATATGGTCGAAGACGATTTGGCTGTTATTTCTAGTAGGTTGAGCAACCAACTCTGTTGTTGGTTCGTATTTTTATATGTGTAGTGACAGCTTGTCAATCATCATTTTGTTTTCCCTGAAGTTGTTTTTAACTAATTGATCTGACATGTAAATACATAGTTTATTGCTGAGCCAGTATTGTATAATACAGAGATTATATAATACTGTCAAAAACAGAGCTTCTATTTAGTCACGTGACCTGCTAGAGTAGCCAAATCTTCTTTGAATCACACTTTACCATTGTAAAAATGAACTTATTGAATTCTAGATATACTATAGCTAGGAAAAAAGATAAGATTGTCCATTGCTGTAATGCCTTTGAATATAGATCTGCTTGATTAGGGCTATGTAGCAACATTATCTTAATTTCAAATATACTTTTCCTTTTTTAAAGTTTTGTTTAACTATACCTTATTCCTCCTCCAAGATGCTTTATTATAATGTTAAACCGATTCAGTACTTGACTGCTACTTTATTTTATTGACTCAGAAGTATGGAAGGTAAAGTTGTCTTGGCTGTATTTGAACTTGGAATATAAAGGGCTATCAATAAATACTGCATACATTTTGTCCAATGCTCTAACAATTCTATCATTTCAAAATTGTTAAAAACAATTCTCATCTAATCTTCATTACCATGTTTTTTGTTTTGTTTGTTCAATGCAGGAAAGAGAAAGAGATTTCACAAAATCGAACATTACTTCACATTGGCATATGTTTGTCAATGCACTGATTTTGTTAGCAAATGATGAGAAATCGTATATGTCTTTATCATTTCTTGGTCCTAAATGGTTTTCAACTAGACATAAAGATGTGAGTAAATATATTTATATATTTAATTTTCATTATAATGCTGATGTGGTGTTTTAAAAGTTTAGTTTTGTTATTTAGTTTTAAAATAATACCCACTGTCTTTTGAAAATTGTTCTACTATTATTGCATTATGAATTGGGTACTTAATTATTTGATGATTGGTAAATAACTTGGCTAAATTTTTCATTATAGCTTAAACTGTAAATGGTGAATGATGGCATATCTGTATAGACATGCCATCCAGTGTTCACTTTTGTACATTTATTTGATTATTCTTCCACCATTTTTTCAGTTTCAATGATTCTCGTAATGATTCAATCTGTAATGACTCAAGTGAAGGAAATAATGATTCTTCCATCATTACTTTTAGTAGAAGTATGGTGGAGTCTGTGCTTTGTCAATGAAGTTAGTATAGAACTGAGATATATCTTTTGTAACTGCCAAATAATATTGGTTGTTGACTGATATTTTTCTCACTGCATATTTATTTCTAGTTAGAATTTTTAATGAAGTCTTCATTGAATGTATTAATACTAACTTAATATTTAAATAAAAAGGCAGGAATAACTATAAACTGAACATGTTGATAAGTTAGTCAGAGGAGGAGTACCTACAATTGTTGCCAGATACTCTTAGACTGATAAGATCAGTGTGGTTACTATTCTATTTGAACATTAGATGTCTACTGGAAAAATATAGCTATGGTGGAACATATATAGAGGGTTGCTGTACAAAAGAGAAAATTCGAGGATAAAAACTGGTTTAGTGGAAGATCTGGGAGGAGGAATACAGTTGGAATTATAGGAGGGAAGAGGAGTTACTGAAAAACTGAAGAATGTTTGTATTATTTTTGTTATAGACTAGTGCAGAGAGTAAAGCAGCACTCATGACCTTTACGAGATCTCTGAAACATATGAAGGACAAAAGGTGGAAGAAACCATGATTCATGGATTGCTTTCATAGGAAGCTATGTATTAAGATTCTGAGTGATCTTTAAACAAGAACTTGTTCTGACTGTTGGCAACTGAGTGAATTCTGCTAAAAGCACTCAAAGATCAGATAATGTCAGATAATGTTAACACCAGTATCAGGCCACAGCTTTGGTTTTAGTCTAGTAGGCAATCCAGAAGAGAAGAAACTGCTTTAGTTCACAGAGGATGGCAGAGTTATTCCACCACAACAAAACTACTCACATTTTCTCAACAGAAATTTAATAAAGGTCATAGAAATCGGAGTTAGTTCTGGGAGGAACATTTGCTCTCTGGCTGAAGTTGAATACTTTGAAAAGTAATTACAGGAAGCAGAATTAATAATTGATTGGTCTGTATTTTACCAACCTCACAAGAATAAAAGTTAACCTTTCAGTTGGTTGGCAAGCACATTCACACATATGCACACACACATACACGTACAAATATATATACACACATTCATACATGCTCCCACATACACATATGTATCTATGTCACTTTAAATGAAGTGTGCAGTAATGCACAATAGGTCATTTTGTCATCACTGATAACCTGATTTTCTTGTGTAATGTATCCAGGCAAATTGTATGCAGATACCATACCTCTTCAAGCTATAGACTATGCCTGGTACTAAAAATCACAAGCTGTAGTAAATAAAGTGCTTTAAGAAATAACCAAGTCTTTTTATTTCAGATTTGGTTTGTTGAAAATCATTCTATGATGTATACATGTACACGTGCTCACATACATGCACAGATGCGTGCACACACACACACGCCCCCCCCACACGCCCCCCCACACAGAGTGGTGAGTTGTTTCTACCCAGCAGCGCCTATTTTCATCTATATGTAGTGGGCATCATGTGAGTTAAATATCTTAGCTGTAGACACAACAGTGTCACTGGCAGGCCATGAAGCACCAACCTTTCGACCAAGTGTTTGTGTATGTGTTAGTGTGTTTTTGTTCATTTGTTTTATGCCCACTTTTTCTTGGTAACATAGGGTAGATATATATATATATTATTGAAGCATTGTTTTATAGTCAAATTCTCTTCCTGACACTAACCCTTACCTGTTTTCAAGTAAGGATTCCCTTATTTCACTCTTCTTTAAAGGTGTGAAGTGAGTAGTCAATTTGTTGATAAAAGTGACTGCAACACCATTGGCACTTTCATTGAGTACAAATGTAAACACATAGGCATGTGCATTTGCATGCTCACACACACATACACAGAGACTTCTTTCAGTTTTTAGCTGCCTAATTTACTTACAAGGCTTGGTCAAGCATGGCAATGTGGTTCAGTCATACTGTGTGACACCTTGGATGTTTTTTACCGCAGTTAACCAAAGCCGTGTGATTTGGTAGATATAAAAAATGTTTGCATGTGTGTATGTTTTCTTGTCTTGACATCATGTGTTAATTGCAAACATTTTTCATTGTCTTACAAGCTGTGACATCTGTTTGCAATCCTCTCTGAAAACATGTCCTGACTAGAGAAAAATATTACTTTGTTTGGAAACAGGTGAAGGTTGGTGACAGAAAAGCATCCAGCTCTAGAAAATCTGCTTCTACAATGCTCATCTTACTCCGACAAGTATGGAAAAGTAGACGTTAAAATGATGACAGATTTGAAACTGTTTAGTTTTGTATTTCCATCACTTTTCAATGTGACTAGTGTAACATTAGTCTTGTTAAAAACGGGAAATGCAAAATTCTTGAGTAGTAATAGAGAAAAGCTTCAGTTTCAAATATATAGAATCTATTGGGTCATCCCATAAATAATGTGGTTTTTTTAATACTTCTATTTTTCAAAATTAAGATAAACAAAGTTCTTTTTTAATTTAAAATATGCTCTCTTTCATTTTCTACAATGCTTTTCCATCTATCTGATAGACTTGCAAGGCCCCCTCTTCTAAAATTCACTTGTCTGTGATGAAAAATACTCCTCCAGTACTGTTCTGACCTTTGGGTTTAAAAGTTCAAAGTGGACTAAACCTTTCATATCCCACCAAACAGATAACAACACCTTACGTGGGTGAAGACCTTCTGTAGCCTGGGGTGCCGATGTTTCTCCTTTCCCTACCCATTGTCTTCAGTGCTAGACATTTTTATATAGAACCCATTTCTCATCACCAGTCACTATTTGGTCCAAAAAAGGTTCATTTGTGATGTAACAGCAAAGAAGAGCACATATTCACTCTCTGTGTGCGATTAGACACGGAAAGTTTGGGAGGAACTCATTAACCCAATTTACTGACTTTTTCAATAGTACACAGATGTCGATGAATGGTTGAATGATCAAATCCAAGCTTCTCTGTTAGTTCCTCAACAGTTACGATGGAATTTTGTTCCACCAGGGTTTGCAGACATTCTTGTCAAGATCTACAGATCTTCCAGGATGATCTTTTAGGCTGTAATTTCTGGCTTGGAATTTCTGGAATTACTGTTGACACTGGCTTACATTTATTGTCTGATCTTCATATACTTCATTAATATTCCTCACACTTTCCATTGCGTTGTTGCCTTTATTGAACTCATAAAGCAAAATATGCTGAATATGCTCCTTTGTCACTTCCATTATAGCTTTGAAAAAATAGCTGCTAAAATTGAACTGCACTCTTCAAAATTTGCACTAAGAATAATTATAAAGTAAAATTACTACCTGCTTTTATAGCAAGTTGATGCAGGTAGTTTATCCTGTCCTGGTCTGATTTTTAACTCATACAATTGAAGAAACTGCATTATTTATGAGATAACCCAATACTTAAATGCTTTTTTTCCTTTTTGTTTGTAAATTCAAATGTGTAAATCGTCATCATCATTTAACGTCCATTTTCCATGCTGGTATGGATTGGACAGCTTGATAGGAACTGGTAAGGCCAAGGGCTGCACAAGGTCTCATCTGTTTTGGCTTGGTTTCTACAACTGGATGCCCTTCCTAATGCCTATCATTTTACAGAGTGTACTGGATGCTTTTTTACATGACACCAGCACTAGTGCTTTTTATGTGACACTAACACCAGTGCTTTTTACATGACACCAGCACCAGTGCTTTTTACGTGGCACCAACACCAATGGTTTTTATGTGGCACCTTGATTTTAGGATATCATTTCTGTTGTGGTGGGCAGTTCTTCTTAAGTACAGCAATGTGCCACATATCTAGATCCTCTGTCATCTCCTTTGTAAGGCTTAGCGTTTTGAGATCTGCCTGCAATACTTCATCCTGTGTCTTCCTGAGTCTCCCTCTTCAACAATATCCCTCTACTTTAAGTGATTGACACTTGTTTATGCAACTATCCTCTTCCATCTGCTTCAGGTGACCAAACTGGTGCAGTCTCCTCTCTTGCATACTGCATGTAATTCCTATTATGTCTAACTTTTCTCTCAATACAATAGTGCTGTGTCACACATATACACTGACATTCCAATCTCTTCTTGTTTCAGCCTGGTCAAAAGAAATCAGTTGTTAATAATAAACACCTTGTGAGATTTTTAATGTTTTGTTTATATGTCAATATTTATTTAATCTTTTAACAAATTTGTTTTTTGTTTGTAACTCAGACCCTGCGGAATTCATACCAAAATTTGATTGCAGACTTTCGAAAGATCTATGAGAATGTTCAACAAAATGAACCACATGTTAACTTAGATGTGTTATTGGGTCATTTGTGTGAACACCTTGAACACTTTCCAATGGCTCGCTTAAGAACTATGGATCTGTATCCTTAATACTTTTATATTTATGTGTTTCTGTACCCCTCACTTCTATATTAATTTTTGTTCTTTTTCAGCTCCACATGAACCTTGATTGAGTATACCTTGATAGTTATCATTTCTTGACATGACCACCCAATCTTTTTTCAAACATCATGTATCTAGGACTACAACATCTGATATGTGCATTTTTTCTAAGTTAACAGAGTGTGTTTTGAGGGAGATTTGACTGATGCCTAAAGGAAGACTTGAACTTGGTACCATAAGCTAAAGAACATGAAGAATTGATAAAATGAAGTTTTAGTCAATTACTGGGGTACCATGTAAAAGGCACTCTGTCCCCTCTGCTGGGTGGTTAGTATTAGGAAGGGCATCCAGCTATAAAAGCTATGCCAAAACAGACACACAAGTCCGGTGCAGGATGGAAGGTGGATGTTAAATGATGATGATGATGATGAATTTATCAGCCATTCCTCTCCCGCAAAGTCCTGGTTTTGTGCCTGCAGTAAAAGCAATTATGAAACAGTGTATGCAATGTTATTAACAAAAAGTTCTTATGTAAAATTATGATGGAAGATTTGAATTTGGATTTGAACACTTTAAAATGAAATTTCATGTCCCTGATTGAAAGATGGTCTAAAGTTGGTTGGTATGAAAAGGGTTAAAACTAAATAAATGCTTTGTACTTTGAAGTCTTCCTTGACTCTGTTAGCTATGAGCAGCTGACTACTATTGGCAACAATAGAAATTTCAACTATGAAGATCCAGTTATAGTTTGTACTGAAATTGTTCACACATACCAGAAATGCTTTCATCATCCCTTGTTAAGCCATCTGAAAACAAGCTTTAAGTATGTAAAGAATTTGCTCTTTCCTAGTATTTTTTTCTTCTGATTGTTAAAATTCTTACTTGATGTGAAGTAAAATAAAAACGCTTTTTCTTTTATTCCATGAAAGAAGTTTATCTCAAAACTAAACCGAACAATTTATATGTTGATAGCTTAACGTTCTTTAGTCAAGGGTGGTAGGTGAGGATTTTACAAGTCAAAGGGAGACAATTTATACTTCTGTCTGGTACTGCATTGTGTCTCCAGGGTACTAATTAATGTATTTTTAACTTTTAGGAAAGGAATACAAGCCTTATCAAAGGATTACTTTTGCTTAGCGATAAGTCAACCCTGATTGATTAGACTTATGATTAAAGGCGTTCCACTCACGCCCAGATTATACTGGCATTATTATTATTAGAAATGGGTGAAGCAACTTAAGCCATCCCTATATATATATATATATATATATATATATATATATATATATATATATATATATATATATATATATTGTGTGTGTGTGTGTGTGGGTATATCTATATATTGTGTGTGTTTGTATATACATGTATATTGTGTGTGTATACATATTGTATATGTGTGGCCGTTGCCAGTACCGCTTGACTGGCCCTCATGCCGGTGGCATGTAAAAGCACCCGCTACACTCTTGGAGTGGTTGGCGTTAGGAAGGGCATCCAGCTGTAGAAACTCTGCCAGATCAGATTGGAGCCTGGTGCAGCCTTCTGATTCGCTAGTCCTCAGTCAAATTGTCCAACCCATGCTAGCATGGAAGGCGGACGTTATGTATTGTGTGTGTATGAGTATGTATACATATATATATATATATATATATATATTGTGTGTGTGTGTGTGTACATATATATATATATATATATATATATATATATATATATATATATATATATATATATATATATATATATATATATGTATATATATATACATATATATTTATTTATATATGGTAAATGAAAGACGGAAGATGGAATATACAAGAATTTCTTATTAATCATGACAATTGTTTCGATACATCTCGCATGTGTGTATATATTGTTACGTGTCAGACAAAAGGCATCAGCGAATGAAACAACAACCCGTAGGATTTTAGATGTGTATTGATATAAATGAATGGTATAAAACACAGATTGAAGGCAGTTCAAAGCTGTTATAACCATTTGAGTCCAAAACACAAGCTGTCATATGTAGTTTGAATATATATATCAGTTCTTAATGACAGGTGGATTTCCTTGATTCATTGCGAATCCTCAAAAGGCCATCGAAACAAAAGGGAGGTCACCGTTACCTTTTCTTCTTGTGTTGTAGTTTACTGTTTATGTCATTAGTAGTAGTAATAAGCCCTTAAAAGGTGATAGTGGTAGAGAGAAAAGAGGAAGGAAGACAGAATGGTACTTCATTCTGCGTGTCATTTCAACAGCTGTGAAGAAAGACAGAATGACACTTGACATTTTGAAATGAGCTAGTGATAAACATTAGTCGTCTCTGGTCCTGGTCATCTCATTAAACTCCCTCCACTAACTGCTCTTGGCTTACGAACCTTCTGTATTTATAATTCTTGCAACACAACAAGAAAGAGGGACATATCACTCTGAAAACAATGGAAGCTGCTGTAGGTATCTTCCTTATCTCCTGTCAACTATTGTTTGCATAGGAGGGGTTAAATCAGCTTGGTATAGGCCGTGTTTTGGATGTCTCAGCAGTCAATTATTGGTGTCCATGAGCAAGTGCTGTGGTATGTCAAAAGGGAATTATGTAGATTCAGGTTTGAATCAATATGCTTAAATGAAAATCCACTTTTTTCTTTCCAAGTAAAACATTTTTGTAATAATATATATTATATATATACATATATATTGTTTGTGTATATATATGCCCAGTTTAATAAACACAGGATTTGTAGGTAAGCTACTATAAATTTTGTACTTGAATAGTATAGTAATCAGTTGGGCTTGTATTGCATGCTGTGTGCTATCCTGAAAAATTGCGGGCTAGTACAGGACACACTACTGAAGCCGATCAGATTATTGTACTGCCCAAATATCAAGCATATGGTAGCTCAACTATAAATATTGTGTTT
Source organism: Octopus bimaculoides (assembly GCF_046866305.1). Classification (NCBI taxonomy): domain Eukaryota; kingdom Metazoa; phylum Mollusca; class Cephalopoda; order Octopoda; family Octopodidae; genus Octopus; species Octopus bimaculoides. The sequence goes on along the minus strand of NC_142930.1, from coordinate 25,694,046 downwards.
ATTATATGATACTTATCTCTCATTGATTGGAGTATTTTTTTCTTGATACTACCAACAACAAAACAGCACACACATGCACATACCAAGCTTCTGCAGTTGCATCTATCAAATTTTACTCATAAAGACATCAGTCAATCCAAAATTATGGTAGAAAATACTTGCCCAAGGCACTGTGTAATGGTATTGAATATAGAAGCATGTACTTGCAAACTGAATTGCTAAACCACTCATCTATGCCTGCACCTATATTTTTAAGTACTTATAGTCATCTATATTTTTATTGATACAGCTACGAGTGTGAAATTATTCAACATTTGCTGACCACACAAATTCTAGTTTCAGAACTTGATTATTTACCAGCATTGTTACAACTTCATCAAGCACACACAAAGTTGGCACAATGGGGTACTTGCTTACCAGCTAAAGAGGTAAACAAAATTCATCTTTTTTCTAATTAAAAAAAAACAAAAAAAACTTGCTTATTTTTCACTTTAAGAAAATTCTTATGTTTCAAAAACTATAATTTACACATGTGATACAAAGGAACATTTTTATCATTAAACGCATTATGTTGATTTCTGTCTGAGAATTTCATTAAAGTCCCAAGTCTCTGTTGAAGGCTCAGTCATTTACATTTTAATTCAGTGAATAGGTACTGGAGCAGGCTGGTTACACTTAACACAAAAACTAATGTTAGGGTGCATTGGCATCATTATTTGTCGAATCTTCTTTTGAGCAGAGTACTGGTATCTGTTTTATTAACACTGGATAAATGAATGGCAAAATTTGTCCTTGCAGTATTTGCACTCAAAATCATGAAGCACCAAATTAAATACTATAAATAATGGTTTCTGTAAGTTGAGTTGCTGAGATCCCAGTCCCCACCCCATCAGCTCCATGAACTACTATATTCTATCAGAAAAGGAGAAAATAGTCAAGTGACTAAAGTTTTGAATTCAAATTGATTATAAGAATGTTATTGTGTTCAGAGGTAATATACTTAAAACTTCATGTAACCTTTCATTATGCTATTGAGAAAAAGTATTATATCCAGTAGCAATGATACTTGAGATAAACCAATATCATGTTACTGAGGTCAAATTTGACAACTCCAGTAAGCACCAGCCCTTAAATATCTCTGGATCATTAACTTTTATAGAATTGTAACAAATTCTAAAATTTGCAAACCAAATTCTTGTGATACGAAGGCATGAGAAATGTGTAAATGAAATAGCCTTTATTTAATGCTCAAACTTTTTGTTTCTTAGCAAAAGGGTCTTGTCTGAAACATCAAAACATAGTTTCTCGCAGCACACAAGCCTATTGGCTTTTTTTCCCCACTGCAAATAAGGAATAATTTCATTGGACTCGTGTTTTTCCTAAATTAACTTTATTTTAAATAATTATCAATAATTGATAAAATTCTTGGTGAATTGACTCTTTGACCAATTGCATTTCCAGCCTGAAACTACTTTCTTTGGTAAATGTCTTTCATAAATTCTAAAGTTACATATATAATCAAGAAATAAATATAAAATATTTTTTAATAATCAAATTTTTTTGATAGATTTAAAAAAAATTCCTATTTATAATCTTTTTTATTTTGTTCAAATTTGATCTGTGTTCTAATAGAAGTGAAATGGTTTTGAGATTAAGATGTTGAATTACTCTCCTCATGGTCATAAGTTAAAAATCTTACTAAAGCCATTGTGTTTGTACTCTAGAACAATTATATATCATTATTTGCTATAGTAAACAGTTGGTTTTACTTCTACATCATAATTGGGTAGTTTTCAATAAGAAAAGCATTTAATTACAAAATTACTCCTACAAAAACCATTCTATTTATGCAAGCATGCAAAGATGGATTTAAAAAGGTAAGAATTGAAGAAAAAATATTGGTGTTTCGTAGAACTCATGGGATCCTCAAAAAAACTAGTTTGTTGGGGAGAAAGAGCAAGTGAAAGACAAATGTAATATCGACTGACACTTAGCTTCTTCTGGACTAGTTTACATAGCTATACATAGATGTTGTAGGTAGACAATGCTCATCTTTGTAAACAGTGGGAGCACTGCAGTGTTAATAAATGCATTACTATCTTGTAATATTAAATCCAAGTCCTGTTGTGGGACTGGAGAAAGCAAAATGATGCTCTGAGTTTAGTTTCAGACCAGTCACTGTTCCAGTTAGAATCTGAACAATGGTTGTCATAGGCTGCATGTGCTGGCTGATACGCAGCAGTTCAACTTGTCAGCTGAAGATAGGCAATAGCCATGATCCTTTTCAGAATCTTCAAGACTGGTAGAAAGAATGGAGGGTGTTATCCTCAGACATGAATGACTCTTAGTTTTGAATGCACACAACAGAATGGACCTCAATCCATCTCCTAGCTCAACACTACCATGATGCCTAAAAGCAAACGAAAGGCAATGTGATTAGTTGTAATTAGCTGGTTGATAGTTTCAGCCTACAAACCAAAAACTGGCTTCTATACACTTCCATCAACCGAATTTCATTGGCAAAGCTTTGGTCAATGTGAGGCTATCATGAGAGATAGGTACTCTAGATTCCATATGCTGGAATTGAACATAAAACTAGATAGTTGCGAAGTGGACTTCCTGAACCACTTGATCATTGCTGCTGACAATAAAGTCACTTGACTAAAAAGAATTTTGTCAAAGCTTCAGTTTGCATGGCCTGAAGCTACAGTGTTCTAATAAATAAAATCCCATCTAATAGTTAAACAAACACCTTTATTGATTTTTAAAAACTCTTTTTCTTACTTATTGTCAGCAATAGAGGAAAGACAATGCAGCTGGTATCATCTAAATATTGTTTAATTATTTCACATAGATAATCAAATAATGACCATGATGCAGCTCTCTCTCTCACACATACACACACACACATACACAAACTCACTCACTCACACATGCACACACACACACAGTTATTATTTGAGACATATGATATTTCAGGTTGAATGTTTCTTTTATGTATTCTTTATATATTTTTATAATTATCATTGTTATTTTTTTTTCCTTTTATAATTAAATTGTTAATGAGAAAAACGTTTATCTTGATTGAAAATGTTCCAATAGTAGTTTACCACTTATTTCTCCTATTTACAAGTTAGCACCAGTGCCCAGTGTTGGTCCTGTAGTGGCCAAATGCACTGTGCCTGCTGCTGACCCTATGGCTCACACTGCTAGTCGGGTAAGTAGTTACTTGATGCTTTTAAAATTAAAGTCATGATGCTGAAATTGTTGCTATAGAAACACATAGTTGGTATTTTTCAATCAGGATTACTTTCCTTTCGTTTTATTTTCTTTGTCTAAAAGTGTACACACACACACACACACACACACACACACACACATTCACAAACGTCTGTCCATTCAGCCTTCCACATCCACACAGTTATAACCCTCACCATACATACACCTACTCATACACACTGTAAAGTCTTGTACAACTATGATGCATTTGAAGTTCCACAAAAGAATTCTTCTTTGTGCATTGATTCAGGAGAGGATACATGACAGCAGTTGCACTAAACTTTCTTCAAGCCCATGGGAAGACTTGAGATCAGTGCTTGCTGTTGAGTGAGAGATAAGTTCCCATTGAGTCGATACTCTGATAGTTTCAGTTTCTGGTTGCAGTTATTTTACATCACATCACTAATGCTCCATTTCCCATCACAACCTTAAGACATGAATATCACAACAGCCATTTCTCCTTCTTTTATAAATTAAAGTCTTGGGTTTACTCAGAAGAGAAAGTAGTTATTCAGTGCTACTCTGATACTTAATAAAAGTTTAAGTGTCTTTGCCAAGAGCCAGTGAGAAACAAACATGCTTTCAGTCTTGTTACTTGTAAACTCTCTAGTTATATAGCTGATCATTTTTAAAACCATGAAGGTACACTACCACCTTGCCCTTGGATTTTTTTTACAGAGTCCACTTTGTTGCAAGTATTTTGACCAAGTCTCCGGTCTAAGGATGACTCACACCTTTCCTCACAGTGTCTAGGAGGATGTAAATCAGAAAAACAAAAAAACAAAAATTAAGAAATAAAATCAGTATTTATTATCTAGCAGTTTATTAACATGTTTTTGCTGTCAGTGTTTATAATCATGCTGCCTGGCATTCTGTATAATCTTATCTTAAAATTTCACAGATCTATATCTGTTTATCATTTGCTCTATGCTACAGTCAGCAAGTTAAATGGTAATTTCATTTTTGACTCTTAAACCCTTTAGTGTTCAAATTAATGTCAAAAGTAATCCTTATTCATGTACACGTTAAAAAATTAATCTGGTATTATCTTGTAACTTCAAGATTTGAGAGATGTAATTGTTTATTTTTAGAATGACATTGCAGGGTAGATGTGAGATACTGGTTCTGGCCAGTTTGGGCATAAAAGGAGTAGAATATTTGGTCCGGATATAGCCGGTTTAAACACTAAAGGGTTAAAGAAGTTAATAACTTTCAAAACTGGTAGGGGGCTTAGTTGGAGTTATGCCATTATTAATATTTTGCATTAAGACTAAATATGGTTTTAAAAATATTAATAGTATGAAGATTAAATATGCTTTTACATAGAGAAACATTATACACATTCTTTTATTATTTCATCAGTTCCATTTAGTGTGTGTGTATACATATGCATACTAAATTTTATTCATAAAGTTTAAATTGACCAAAGACTAGAAGATATTTGCCCATAGTTCTACACACTAGATGTGTGGTTGTGAAGCGAGTTTTTTCACCACACATTCATGCCAGTACATCATGATCATCATCGTTTAACATCCACCTTCCATGCTGGCATGGGTGGAACAGTTTGACAGGAGCCTGAACCAGATTTCTGTGTCTGTTTTGGCAGGATTTTTACAGTTAGATGCCCTTCCTAACACTAACCACTCAGCAAAGTGGATTAGTGCTTTTTATGTAGCACAAGCACAGGTGAGGTCAGTTTTGGCAAGGTTTTTACAGCTGGATGCTCTTCCAAATGTCAACCAGTTTACAGTGTGGAGTAGATGCTTTTTAAGTGGTACCTGCACTGACGGGGTTACCAAGTAACTTGCAAGACAAAAATCTCTTGAGAGGGGAGGGGGCATTGGAAGAGGTAATCTTGTGTTAGATGATGAAAGGTTATAGTGCGACAGAAACAGGTGTCTTGCTGTAGAGAAGATACAAGGTTACCTGGTCGGAGAGAGAAAGAGATCTGGAATGAGAACAGAAACAGGTGTGTTGCCACAAAGGAGATACTTGGTTACCCAACCTGAGGGAAGTGCAGGAGAAGGAGAGAAGAGAGAGAGAGAGAGAGAGAGAGAGAGAGAGAGAGAGAGAGAGAGAGAGAGTGGGAGACAGCTGGATAGAGATGGTAGCAAAGTGCTGGGCATACTCACAAGGGACAAGGATCAGAATATAAACAGGATGGTCGAGTAAAGACAGAGATAGGTATAGATGGTGGCAAGTGCCAGGGCATACCCTTGAGGTTTGAAAGTCATAGTATAAATGGCTGGATATTACCAAAGAAGCATGATTAGAAAGTGGTGAGGGGAAGTGAGTGGTGAAAACCTGAGTACATAGAGAGTAGGGTGGAGCTACCAGATAGCAATGATGCAGAAAAGCAGGGCTGTGAGGACAAGATTGAGAAGTGTGAGTTAGGCATAGTGCATGAAGGAGGAAATGTGAGGAAGAGAAAAGATGTGAAGATATAAGATTGGTTTGTTGGGTTGTGGTGTGTGAAAAGTTTTCTTGTTATGTGTGGGTGGAACACACAGGTCAGGGGCTAGCAGATAGCAATGATACAGTGAGACAGGGTCAAGAGAACAGGATTGGGGAGTGACCCATATATATATATATATATATATATAATGATAACAAGAACTTTTGGATGGAAATTCATAAATCCTTTAATTCATTGCTATGTACATTTTCACAAACCTCATGTTTTAATTGCTGTATTTCCCATCTATAAGATATTACAAATATGATTTGCAAAATTTATGGATTTCCAAACCAGTCAAATTTCCAAACCATGAAAGAACATTCTTATTTAGAGCACTTTGATTGTGAGCGAGCAGGACAATTTGAAAGAATTAAAATACCAGTTAATTCTGTACTCCGAAGTTTCACCATTAACGATTAAATAAATCAATTAATTAATCAATCAATTGATGAATTAACCATCTGTGGATCTTCAGTAGAATCGCTGGGATATATAATCAAAGTGCTCTAAATAAGAATGTTCTTTCGTGGATTGGGAATTTGACTGCCCTTTTTAGCATGTAAGAAGACCATGTATAAATTTTATACACTCATATATATTGTAAAAATATTTATGTCTACTGTCATTTTCTTACACGTGCTAGCCACTGGTATAAATTATTATTTTTAATAATTTTTACCTTTTATATTTAAATATTTTAATTTTGGGGTCAGATAATTCACTGTTGAATTTATATTCACTGCTATATTATTCTGGCTCGGCACAATGATTGAGGTCATTTGATTTGAATTCTTGATGTGTAAGGATGAAACTCAGTATGCACATGTTTCCTTTGTGTTTCGGTACAGATAGATATGTAAATGGAGGGGGAGCAAGACAAAGGCAGAAAGGGAGAGAGAGAGAGGGATATAGGTGAGAGGAAGAAAGAATGTATGAATATTATTGTAAGAAAATGGGATAGTTTTGTTTGTTTGCATAGAAATCTATGTAAAATTGATGATCAATTATATATGTGTGTGTGCAATCCATTTTAATGGGGTTAGATACCCAAGCGTGTAAGTCAAGAGTCAAACATTTCAAACTTATTTAACAGAATGTACAGTTTGAGAGTCTTTGATGTTAAGTTCGTTTCTTACTGATAAGTTTAAAAAAAATTTCTGGATGTTGTGATTTATACCACACTTCTCTATACAAAACATAACAGAAAATATTTTTAAAGTACTCTTCTCATGTGAAGAGCTGCATCTCTCTATGGTTTACATTACAATGATTTCAGCATCTTCACACCACTATATTATTAATATAAGCACTATTAGTAGCCTGAAACTATATCTATTGTACTTGTAGCTTGTTATTGTATGTGGCTCAGTTCTTTCCTTTATGTTTTCTAATTATTTTGATGTTGTAATCGTATATATAAACAATGATGAGAGAGAGAGAGAGGAATACTAATGTTCCATGTAATCTCTAATAATCTGTGTAAAAAAATGCTATAATGTGCAAATTCCTCTTCTCTTCCTGTGATAAAACAAATAATGTAGGAAATACCTTTTTTCAGATTGCACTAGAGTATGCCTTTATTTTAGTTTTTACATTGTCTTTATTTTTAACTGAATAAAATACAGCTGTATATTTAACATCATTAATATTAGGAATGCTGAAATAGTAAGACATTGATTTATATTAATACGCAGTGAATAGGAATTAGTTTATTAAATGTGTTGTTTTTGCTGTTATTGTTGTGGCTGTCACCATCACCTACCACCACTGTCGTTGCTACCATTGTTGTATATTATTGGTCCTTCTTGACTTCATCCAGTTTTTTAAAATGTGTTGAAGAAAAGTTGAAAATGGATTTGTCAAAACTGATATATATATATATATATATATATATATATATATATATATATATATATATATAATTATGCACATGTATGAATTAAAATTGTTATTAAAAGAAGTATATAAATGGCTGATCTCAAAATGTTGAGCCTCTTGGAGGAAATGACAATAGATTGAAATGATTGATGATTTGTTATACCCAAGAAGACCTGTTCATCTTGACAAAAGTGAAGCTCTAAAAGCATTATGTTTATACACTCACTGGGCACCCTGTCTATCCCTGTCAAGCCTTCCCAACCCCCTCCTCTTTCTAACACCCATACCTCTACTCATCTGTATTCATTATTCAGCTGCTATAATTATATGAGCAGAGTATGCACATACTTAATCCTCACTTGTGCTGCAAGTTGCCTCCCCTTCTCCCTGGCACTATTTCCTTCTAAAATCCATCCCTTATTCCCAGTATCACCCCTTTCCACTTTATTATCTACTAATAACACTTTTCCAAGCCTTCAGTTATCTCTCCCTCTCCTCTGAATTGCATCTTAGGACTGCTATGCCTCATCTTTAATACCCTCTTGTATCTGCTATCATTCTCAGCACACTCTCATATCAGCTGTTGATAACCTCCCCCAACTTTGTCACTGATTCACTGTAGACATCCCTTTGTACCTCTGTCATCCATCTCTGTCACTGTACATCTGTCTGTCTGTCTCTCCTACCACCCTCCACATCATCTCCCTATTTTCTGATCTATTTACTCATTTCTACCCTTCCTGTACTGCTACTTATCACCTCCTCCTTTCCTAGCTATTCCTATTTCTTTCCCCTTCATTTCCTACATACTGATCAACCATTCAGCGCACTTCCACTCTTCACTACATTCACCTCTATCCCCATCTCAAACATTCTGTTACTTTCCTCTCACACTCCAATGAACTTATCCTCCTACCCTTCCCAATTTTTTGTCTGTAGTCTCTCTTATACTTGTTTTCTTGTATCTTGAAAATACTTTGACATCTCATCACCATTATCATCTGTCTTTTTTCAGCTGCTCCTACCCACCTTCATATAATGTGAGGTAGCCATATATCTCCTCTATAACCAGACCCCTGTGTCTGTCTGTCATAGTTTAGCTTCTCAACACCTGGCATAAAGCCACCTCCCTCTCTACCACAGTCCCACTCAGTTGAGGGGATCTTTTTCTTTGTCTCACAAATTATATGTGCCTGTCATGAAAATGGCACTCTGTAAACTCTATAAAGTGTTTAGCATGAACATATTACATGCAGAAATTCTATGTATTTGATAGGGCCAGCTATTTGTCACTTTTTAAGTTTTATTTATTGATATAAACCAGTGCTTCCCCAAGTAGACAGCACTGCCTCTCGGAAGGGCAGTAATAGATAAAATAGTTTCAGGGAATGGTATAGCATGCAAATGTTCTATAGGGAATATTTTAGACACATACTGAAAGAAAAATACTACTATTATCAGAATCTTGTTGTTGAACCTCAGCTCAGACTTGACTAAGTAGATCTATGATTAAAACTATTCCAGACATAACTTTCATGTCCTTTTAAAGACATGTATCATTACACTATCCAATGTATCCTTACCATTTTTTGAGACAGTAGAGTGTGAATTGAGTGTAGTTTGGTTACTATTTCTAGTAGGCTGAATGACCACATAGAAACACCCTTGTTAATTCAATACCATATTTTCTGGTATACAAGTTGACTTAGTATATAGTGTAAACATGTAGTGTAAATATTCAAACATCATCACTATCTTTCCAAATCCTGATGCATTTAACATGGAATTTTTGGTACTTCAAAGTCATATGGATATAAGTCAACCTACTTTTTCTCATTGAAAATTTTGGTTTGAAAAATTTGATTTGTATGCTGGAAACACAGTATTGCAAATTATAGCCATGTGGTGGAACTTGCTACCAGATTTAAAAAATTGATGAGATTTCAAATTGTCTGTAGGGGTACTGAAGCCATTGATACACTTAGTTGTGATAGTACTGCCACAAGTGATTTTAACCAGCAGTCATTGGTTTTTGAATATCTTCTAAAAGAATTTTGAATATTATTGTACTTTTACTGTTATCATGTAAGGTGCCATTCAAACTAATATTCTTGATAAGGTTTCACAAAGGACGAGTTAGAAGCTTTGGAAGATAAGTTATTAATTCCATAAGAGTTTTGGATCTACTTTTTGAAAATATTGTCTGAAATCACAAATTACTTGATAAATATGTGTTTGTGTATGTTATTCTTTAAAAACATCAGGTATTGTCTGTAATTATAATGAATCAAAAATATGCAGAGATTTTGAAACATTTTTAATACTGCATGCTGTACTAGTTCACGCATGTTTCTAGTAGAGATGTCTTTTAAAATATCATAGGTAGTTTATAAATACTCAACTGATATTTGATGGCAGAATGCTTTTTTTCATTTGTCAGTTATGTTTTTAATTTATTGAGTATCTTGCTATTATTTTATGTTCTTTTTCTACTGGAATTTTCTTTCTCTTTTTCTATCCTCTATTTTCTCATCTGAATATTCTTTTTAAAAATAGAAAGTAGTTTTGTATGTTGTCAAAACATGTTGTGATGGAAATTCATTTTTATTGAGTTTATATACTGTGTAATGTAATTCATTTTCAAAGTCCCAATTTTAATTCCCTAGGGCTTAAAAATGTATTAAATTTTATTCATTCTATATTCTAATGTATGGAGAAATTAGCAAGTTTATTATATAACATGCAGCAAAACAGTGAAAGCATGTTGCCTGGTTGTTGGGGTGTTGTGCTCACAATCATAAGATTGTAATTCAGATATTTAATCTGGGAAGTATGTTGTATTCTTGAGCCAAACACTTCATTTTATGTTACTCCAGTCCACTCACCTGTAAACGACTAACCCTGTGACAGACTAGCATCCCATTCAGAGAGAATGTTGTGATCTTGCTCACTTATACTCCATGGAAAGTGGGTAACTGGCCCTATGAATCCTTGGACCTGAAGACAGTTATGTTCAGGGAATTATTTCACTGTTTCACAGCAAAACATCTATAATAATAAGTGCAAAATTCTGTCTGTCTCAGTCTACACTTGCTCTACATAGACATATACTTTTTTTATAATGGAGATGATCCTGGGATTGAAAATTTGCTCTCCATTGAACATCCATCATTGGGATCTGATTTAAAAGCTTTTGGGTTGCTATTTTTTGCCGGCAAAGCTTGGCTGATTCACACCATCTTAGTTGCTGTTTGTCAGATGATGTCAGAGATTAAGGGGGAGATAAATGACATTCATTTCGTTAATTTTTCATCGAGATAAGAACATTGGGAAAAATTGGCCAACAGTTGGAATTCAACTTGGGACTGGAACAATAGAATGATTGCATTACAGAATTAATTCTCATCCGTCCTTAACCTCTGATCAAACACCACCAGGGCACATAGTCATTATAGACATATTATAGTCAGGCTATTTAGCTCTCTTCAGAAGCTAGCTTAAAAGTCTGCATGGAGTGCGGCTTTTAAGCTATATGAACTAATGCTGTTTTCAAGGATTTTTATTTGGTTTTGTAAATTTGAATGTTCTGTAACATGTTTGCATTTTCAACATGCACATATATACACACTAGTTCTTTCCCTGTTTCTCTCTCTCACTCACTCACACACACACACACTCTCAATCATTTAATCATACACACAAACACAATATTGTGATAACTTATTTTCCAATAAACATGAAAAATTTCATATTGATTATGGACTGTATATTTTGTTTTGGCTTTTTACTTATTCAGTACAGCTATTTATTTATTTCAAAAGTTGTATAGGTACTAAACAATAAGCTATAGTTATTTACATTGGATTAACAGCTCCTTAGCACATTCCTTGAATTCATAAATGTGACCAACTGACTGATTCAACACCAAAAATATGCTATTTTTCCATCTTGTCTAATTGTTTTAACTCACTACATTTGAATATGTTGGCTCTCCAGTTAACTATATATTCTCCATGCAGGATACATCCTTGCAAAAATTTCCACTTTAAATTACTTAATGATTGTTTTACACTCAGAATCTCTAGTCTTTGTCTTTTTAAAACTTTGGTAAGTACACATAAAACTGTGCTTTGCTAGGGAGGTCAGATGAGACTGAAGTGTGTTCAAGGTGTCACTCTACTTAACAAAGATCAGTCTCATTTCCTCACTTCTGACTGCATGTCCCCATCAGTTTTTAATCAATTTGGATTTCAGAGTTGTGCCCCTTAACTTTCTTGGTTATAATTTTCATTAATGCTTATGATATTTCTCTTCATTTCAGGTGAAATTTGAATTGATTGAAATTTTTCTGTTCACTACATTGTTATATATTGATTTCTTATATTAGCAGAAAATCACAGATTTGTAAGGGAGGGATTGTAATTGAATTGATTCCAGTGTGTGACTGGGAATTATACATATCACAGTGGCATGAAAAGAGAGGTCAACTGTCAGTGTATATGAACTGAGAAAGTTACAATTTCCTTGGATTTTACTGTTTCCTTTAGAGTTTATTATAAATTTTTGTGGAAGCTGAAATATTTCCATGGCCAAGACCATCTCATGTAATTGACAACACAAAGTGGTATGTTGTATGCAATACTGCTGCAAAATTGAGTTACTTTTGCAGCGCTGAGTCTAATTCCAATGCATTCTTGTTGTTTAGCCTTAAAACATTCCAGCCTTGATCAAAAACATTCCATCCATGATCAAAAAACATTCCAACCATGACCATCCTCTCTTTTCACAGTTACATAGGACTATATTATCTATTTTGTCCCGTCTTTATAGAAGATAATAGGGTGTGATAATAGGAAGATTTAGCTGCTATTTCTAGTAGATTGAGTGATCAAGTAGTAGCTTCATCATTTTAGATATTTCAATGATACTGCTACAAAGCTAAGTTATCATCCTCTGAGTATTTTCTGGAACTTTTTCTGCATCACAAGCATCATGATCACTATCACCCCTATCATTAGTATGTTGTGCTTTTCCATCCAACTAAAACTTCATGTTGGATTGGGTTGGGCAGGTCTTCAGCTTACGGTTATGTAGCCATTGCCCTGTCTTAGGAAAAAGTACATAAATTTGCTTCCTGAAAACAGTTTTCAATCCTTTACCACAAATTCTGATTTCATAGCCACTTGTTTTATAGTTACTTCAAGAATATGCTTGATTCATAAGAAAATGGTCCAGTATTGAAAATAAATTTAAACTATTATGGAAAATGGATTAAAAAAGTAAAAATTTTCCAAAAGCTAATACATCAAACAATACTGTAGAGTCATCATTATTATTTACAATATATTTTATTTCATTTCAGACAAAACGATCAGCATTCAGTGTTACTTCGAGCCGACAGAATTCTTGTTTAACTCTTTTCACATGGCTCCTTAAATACAAGAATTTACTCCTGTCCAAAGTGAGTTGTTGTTATTATTATTATTATTATTATTAATGTTTGGAAAACGAGGACACTTGTTCATGGCTCATAAGTTTTGTTTGAAATTTGTTGTTTTAAAATTTAGTATTTGAATTTTTGCTGGCCTGTTTACTAAATAAGCCAGCTCACTTTTCTTACAAGTTGGTTTAGTAAAAATGGGGGAAAGAAATATTGAGCTGTAGAGGTGAGATTCGCCACAGAGGATGAGACCAAAAAGCACTCGACAACCTCACTAATGAATGACAAACTGATACTCACCCACTTTTAGTTTAGCTGAAAGGTCTTTCAAATAAAAATGATAAACATGATCCCTGAAATCAACATTTGCTGGTTGGTGGCAGTGGTCCTCTTCAACATAGAACAGAATACCAGTATTTTGCGGATACGAAGACTACAGAAACAAAATTGGTTGAGCCAAGGAATGGATTTGTTGATCCAAACAAATAGAGCTAAGTGTCAAAGTAATTCCAAACGTAACAATCCTACCTGATGGCACAAAGCTTCATGTGACTGTTGAGAGTAAAAGGGTTATTATTACTACTATGGCTTGTGAGCTGGCAGAATCGTTAACACGCTGGACAATTCGTCTGTCTTTATGCTCTGAGTTCAAATTCTACTGAGGCTGACTTTGCCTTTCATCCTTTTGGGGTTATTAAATTTACCAGTGAAACACTGGGGTCGATAAAATCAACTAGTCTCCTCCCCTCCAATAGGTCTTGTGCCTATAGTAGAATGGATTATTGACCTGGCAGAATTGTTAGCATGCTGGGCAAAATGCTTTGCGGTATTTCATCTGTCTTCACATTCTAAGTTTAAATTCTACTGAGGTCAGCTTTGCCTTTCATCCTTTCAAGGTTGATAAATTAAGTACCAGTTGTGCACTGGGTCAATGCAATCAACTGCTCCTCCCCCTCCCCTAAAATTTCAGGCCGTGTGCCTAGAGCAGAAAGGATTTTTATTATTATGAAGTATACAAACTGGACAAAAGTACTTAGCAGCATTTCTTCTGGCTTTGCATTCTGAATTCAAATGCTGCCAACGTCAACTTACTTTTCATTCCTTTTGGGGTTGATAAAATAACTACCTAGGGTTGATGTAATTGACTAACCAATTATCTGAAAATTGATGACCTTGTGCCAAAATTGAAAAGAATTATTATTATTATTACTACTACTTCAAGGTGGAGGATAGTTGATGAGCAGACTCAGTAGAGCACTGAACATAATGCCTTGAGGTATTAATGTTTTCAATTCAAATCCTCCCAAGGTCAACTTTGTTTTCATCCTTTCAGAGTTGTTAAAATAGAAATCCAGTCATATACTAGGTTAATATAATATCATCATCATCATTTAACATCTGCTTTCCATGTTGGATGGTTTGACTGAGGGCTGGTAAGCCAGGAGGCTGTACCAGGCTCCAACCTGATCTAGCAAAGTTTCTACAGCTGGATGCCCTTCCTAACGCCAACCACAAGAGTGTAGTGGTTGCTTTTTATGTGCCTCTGCACAGCATGCCAATTCCCTATATTTGAAGCCTTGTACCTATGTTAAAAATCATTGTTACTTATGGATAGTAAATGGCAGAATTAACAGAATTTTGTTTATATTGTCTTTTGGAATTTTGTTACATCACACGAGGAGTGAGCTTGATGAAATAAGAACCAGTCAAGTACAGTCAGTAAAATGAACTGTACCCTCTGTCTTCAAATTCTGGGTTTTATCTTATATCAGAAATCATTGTTTATTATTATTGAAGTGTAGTGGATGACAGAATTGGTTAAGCATTTTGAGTGAGATGACAACCATCTCAGCTAAGTTTATCATCACAATAACTTGTGGAATGTATAAATATTTATCTCTTATGACATTAAAGGAACAAACATCTTCACACTATAATAATACAGTGCTTGCCTTTACATGTTCAGAAATATCCATCAACAGACAGGCAAATATAATATTGATTTTAGGAGAGAGACAGAAGATAGTTGGGATCTTTTCTTTTTGGCTGCCACTTTTCAATTTCTTCAGTTTTGTTCCAATTGATTTTATATTTGGTGTATCGACGAAATTTTTGTATTGTAATTATTGACATGAAATTCATTTTTGCCATAAATCAATAAATAAAGAGTTAATAGCATTCAAAGTTTGCAAATTTTGGGTAATTAAATCAAAAGCCATAGACATATAGGTGCCTTTCCATAGTAATAAGCCAAACTGTTAACCAGCTACTTACTCCTCTGTTGCTGCCTTGTCAAGCCCCATGGTCATTCTTCGCTTATGAAATGCTTAAAACATGAGGTATGAAGTGGTTGTGAGATGTGCTAAAAATAACAGCTAAGTAGGCCTTAAATCATGCACCAAACTTTTTTTTTTTTTGCAAAATCACGAATTCCTGTGCATAGAATACAAATTCACAAAAAATTTATGAGGGGTTATATGCAAGCACAAAACAGAATTCCACCAATATTTCATTTGTTTACAGTTTGATATTAAAATGTACAAAATGACAGCTTCCAAAATCCTGTTTTCTGACTGGGTAAAAATGATCAAACTTTAAATCTATGTAACGTTTTAAAACAAGTGAACAAGTGAATTAAGCCCTGAGATTCAGCATGAAAAACTACATCAATACATTTGAAAATCACTTAATAATAAAACTTCAAAAAGTGCAACCAAACAGAAAAAAAACTGACTACTGCAATGTTCACATTCTATTGAACACTATCAGTCGTGAAAGTGTCATTAAATAGCTATAAATAGATCGAGAGCATGCCATAGGAACTTATATTGTATTTTCCGTTGGTCGCTACGTTTTATGACGAATGTATATCTCAGTAATTATTGTAAAGATCAGGATGACTCAACTTTTAATGTAGAGTCACCCTATTTGTGAGTGATCTGTTGTTATTCTAAGCATGGAATTTTGTCAGTGAACAGGTCACGGTCTCAAAGCAACGAAAATATTTTGACAAATTAAATTTAAATCTTGAAGTGAATCTAACGATTTTTGTGTTTTTTAAGTGGCTTATAAACACCTTCCACGCTGCAATTGTTTATTTTAACATTTAACTCAATAATTATATATTCGTTCTTTCAGTTTAGTATTTACTTCTACGAAATCATTAACAAGAATGCTAATTCACCTTTAGAAATGAGGAATCTTTGTTCTAAACTTCCGGAAGATTATTACACACGGTAATAAAGCATTTCATTTGTTTGTTTTGCAATTAGAAAGTTATCTCCCCTGTACTTTTTAATGAAAATTTTCTCAAATCTACTGGGAATACGACCATCCTTGTGTAACCATTTACCATTATTAAGAATTATTTGTAAATATATACATTTAAATTTTATTGAAGTTGGTTTTATATAATCTTTCACAATTCCTATGAACACAATGATATAGTTTTTTCCCCATCCTTACAGGAGTTAAATGGTTTCGTAATTTTAAACTTTTGTAATTCAATACAGCCCATATCAATTTCTCTGCAATATAGGAAAAGTTTCTTTTAAGATTTTAGCTGTGCGTATTCGGCGGTAAACAGAGTTATCTACCCTACTTTGTGATCACTGCTTCTGATTTGATATTTGAATTTTAAAATGTTCGTCTGTTAATTTAATAACCTGTCACATTCTAACAGTTATTAAGAATTTTTATTCTTAACATTTTAATAGAACTGATTAAATACTGATATATGACAGCCTTGAGATATATAACTGCTGTGAGTATGTTATGTAGTCCTAGTTAGCTCTACTTGAACCTACAGTTTGCGTACCCTGGATATGATAGCCCTGTTCATCCTGAATTATAATCTATATTTAGATCTTATCTCAAATTCAGATAAATTAGTTTTCAGATTATCTTGTGAACCATACCATCATTGGTTATAGGTTTTCAATGCGTCAAATAATTTATTGTATTTCTGATGATAAGAATGGAAAGAGAGTCTTTGCAACTTGAGCAGGATAAATACTACAAGGTATAGGAAAGTAGGTTATACATCATTAGATGTATACCTGACTTTCCTATATAAAATTAAAAATATAAACGGAACGCTGAACTCCAGACTATCAACACTAACAACATTTATTCAGGTGGTAAATATATACATCTTTAGCTCTTGTTTGTTGTTACAGCTTCTGTGTGTGTGAGCATGGTTGTTGGGACGTTGGTATGTAGATGTAAGCGAGCTGTCGAGCGTAAGTCCGAAAGATGGAGAGAGACAGCTAAACACGTCCATGCTCAATCGCTGGCCAGCAAGAAAGAGACAGAATAGAAGCGGGAACGCTTGGTTGTTGAATTCCACGCATGCGTGAGACTACGCATGCGCACAGCGTTACTACAAAGGTATTATTTGATGCACCAGCTTTTCATCAGTTTTCTGACTGAAATGTGCATCTTTCACATAGACATACAACAGGTTTCTGTAAGATTCCATGGATCAAATTTCACATTTGCTTAAGGTGCAGCATAGTGGGATCAAACAAATACCACATTGTTGCAAAATAACTTCTTAATCATATATATATATATATATATATATATATATGCTTGCACCCAGATAGGCTGTACTTCAGCCTTTCCTGAAAGTTTGTTATTTTCTTCTTTACAAAGGTTTGCTTCACCTGGTGTAGCAGTAAATAATTAAAACAGAGATAGGCTTGTTTAATGCATATAACAATTTTAATAATTAGAAAGTCACATGGAGATATATGTTGATCTAGAACAGAATTTAACCTGTCTTGTTTCTCAGCAGCTATTTTACTGTACATGTGTGTGCTTGGATTTAGTGGAATAGATAGTGTTTCTAAAATGAAGATATAGTATTGCTGATAATATATATATAGCCTTTTTTTTGTGTGATAAAACAAACCATCTTTGTCTTCGACTGTATTATTCATTATTTTAACAGTTCTCAGAGTGAGTAGTAATTCTCATTCTTTGTTCACAGAATCACTAATTTTGAGAAGAAAGCAGACATTTTTGTATTTCTCATAGTTGCCGACACAAATGGTTTAAATCACTGTTATACAAACAATGGTTATTTTCACCCCAGTAGGAGTTTACCTAAACCTCAAGGCATCAACTCTTTCCCTTCAATCTTCAAATACCCTGCAGTAAGTTTGTATTTATTTGTTATTTTAAATGTATTTTTATAAAATTATTTTAATACATATCTCTGATTGTCATTCTATCAATATTAATATTAATCATTGTCATTTAATGTCTGTGTTCCATGCTGGCATGGGTTGGATGATTTGACAGGATCTGATGTGTCCAATAATTGCATTGTGCTCCAATTTCTTATTTAGGAATGGTTTCTATGGATATTCTTCCAAATTCCAACCACCTTACAGTATGGACTGGGTGCTTTTTTGTGCCACCTGTACTATTGTGGTTGCCATGCAGCTTTGCAGAACTATGAACCCTGTGAGAAGAGGTCAGCTTCATACTAGGGATGAGGAGATTGAACTATGAGAAGGGGGCACAGTGCAGGTTCTTGTAGAAGATCTGCTTGACTACTTGCATCTAGTAGGGGAAGAGATAGGTAATGGTGGCCTCAAAAGGCATAAGGTGATTCTTCAAATCAGTTTGCAAGATTGTGTGGGAAAGATGGGGAGGCAGACTGCCAAAATGAGTAGGGCTGAAGGGTGGATGAGCTTGATGGATTTGTATTTTGTCACCTGGTCTTTGCTATGTTTGGTCAAGAAATGTCATTCTAAATTGGCTCAACTGATCTACCTACAAACTAATACTAAAGAAAAGGAACAACTCACCATCTCTGTAAAATTTAGAACTGTGTCTTTAGTTTGTTGTGTTTATTTTCAACTTCTCTTGTATTGATTGCTTGGAGAGGTGACTATCCATTGGTACATTAAATGAAGGTATACTTCAGTGGTGCACCATCAAACCTGTGTTGTTGTAGGATTCATAATCACAAGTTAGCCTTGAATGTCTATGTTTTCAGTTCAAATTCTGCTGCAGTTTTTCATTCCTCACATGTCAATAGTGTCACATACTGAGGTCAGTTCAGTCAACCTAAATCTTGTTCACTGAAAGTAATTTGCATAGTGTTAGTTAAATGAAATCAGTATTATACTGATATGGTGACAAGTGACATCCACAAACTTAAAATTTTATTTGCTGCTGTTTTACTCCATTGAGATCTTTAATGCTTTGAGAAAGGCACTACTGTAACAATACATCTTATCTGTAAATCTAAGATTTAGTGTCTGTATATGAGAAATCAATATTACATTGATTTGGTAACATTTATATTTGCAAACATAGAATTATATCTGCATGGAATATTATTTCATTTGGGAGGTGGGGGGGATCTTTTTACTACAGATAAAAATAAATTGTATAGGAGAAAGTGTATGATCAATTACTCCTGTCTTCTCAGTATATTACAGGTGAAAGATGCAGCTGGTTGAGTCAATAGTTGCATCAGCTAAAGAGTTAGTTGTTAAAAAGTTCAGTCAAGTCACCAGTATTATACTAACCAGCTGTATAAAGATAATTGAGTAAACTCACTTTTGAAAGAGGTGGAAGCACTGTGTAATTGACAAGTGTTTCATTAACTTGAATTGCAGACTTCTAATCTACTCATGAATGTTGCTTGTGGATAGCTGGCTTAACTTTATACACAATATTTAAGGTGTTTTCAAATGGTGTCCTTTCACTTCTCTGATGGTACTCACATTTATTATTTGTAATAACAACAATTCGATTTGTTTTTCATTTAGGATCGCAATGTTCATAAGCACTGGCCAAATATTTTGATGATAATCAACAGAAAGAAGTCCCATGATCAAGGATCACAAGAAAAAGTGATCTGGTTTTATGACAAAGTAAGCATAACATTTTTATTGTATTTAATTCTTTTTATCACAATCCTACTTTCATTAACCTTTTTCATACCAATCCACCCAAGGCCACCTCTGATTTTTTTATATGAAATCACTTGTATTCATATTTAATTTAAATCCTTCTCTCGTAGTTTTGTGTAAGAACTTTTTGTTAGGCTATGTTCAAAACACCAATTAATACATCAATACATAAAAAAGTTATTTTATTGAATACCTAAACACACTTGTTATTTTCAAAATTACTTGAAACCATATTTCATTAGAAAGAGGGTCACAAAAGGCTTAAGAAACTACACTCACACACATTGATTGATTTTTTTTTTTAATTAGTCTGGGTACCTTTTTGATTACTCAGTGATGAAATAGGAATAGAATCTATTTTGTTAGATATGTATACTAAAGTAAGTAGTTCTGAAACTCTTGATCAATTCTGGTTGAGCAGTCCTATAGCATGCAGCTTTTCAAAGTAATGGCTAAATGTGACCTAAGAATGTTGTTTCAGTTATGCCAGACATATGCAGTGTGTGCAGATCACACAGGGTAGCTATTAGGGAAGTAGGTGGCCAATTTAGCTACTGCATAGGTTAATCAAGACCCAAGCTCACACCATTGGATTCACACTCTAACATGTACTGATGAAATGTATAGGGGTTCCATATGACAGTCTGGGTATGTTGTACTCTCTCCACAGCCAGTTGAGATAGGCTAGGTGGACTAGAATACAGCAGTTCCAATTTCTCTGCATTTATTTTTGAGTTTTTTTTCATGCAGTCTTGTTTTTTGACAGTATCCACAAAAGATCATCATTTCAGATCTATTTTGCATGCTTGCATTGGAAGGTTTGATATGGTTTGTGTTAGTTCTTGTATGGAGTTACTGTTCTAGAGAGGTCAGAAGACTACAACTTACTCAGATGCCTATTTTAGTATGGTTTCTCTGATTGAATGCCCTTCTAAATACCAACCACTTTACAGTGTGCTTTGTGTGCATTTTATTGTTGCATCAGCACTGGAGAAGTTGTTGTGTAATGTCCTCAGCAAGTCTAAAGAATCCTCTCAATACATCATCATCCTTTAACGTCCATTTTTGATGCTGGCATGGGTTTGATAGTTTGACCAGAGCTGGCAAGCAGGAAAGCTGCACCATGTTCCAGTCTGATTCGATGTAGTTTCTACGACTGGATGCCCCTTCCTAATACCAACCACTTTACAGAATGTGATGAGTGCTTTTTATGTGGCACCAGCACAGGCACATTTATGTGGAACAGGTGCTTTTTATATGGCATGCTGCAAAAAATAGTTTTCTGACAAACTTAAGCATTCAGCTAGCATTCAAGCCATGACCAATGGAAACTTCTTCACTGTTTCATGAAACAAATAGTTATACTCTCTGACACTTCAGAATACTTGTACAAGATTTGAACTTATGAATATATCTGTAGTTCAGTTTATTTCCCAACAGTTAAATCTGATTTTAGTAAATAAAAGAAAAATGTTAATCAAATACATCAATAAATGGATCATTCATCTGCTGCCTCTCTAATTTGTACATGTGGAAGGATTTCAGCCGTCAACAAGGTAGCAGATTGGCAGTTGATTGTGTTAGATAGAATAACAGTATTTGTTGCCGCTCTCTGTTCCCTGACTTCACATCCCACCTTTGCCTTCTGTCCCTACGGTGTTGATAAAGTACTAGTCATTTACTGGGGCTTGTTTTACTCTACCTCCTCTCTGAATTGGTTACATTGAACAGGCTAAGAAATGTATATTCATGTTGCTACCCCACCAATCCTTTCGTCACCACTCTGGACCCACTAAGAAAGAAATATCAATGTACAGTTCATTTACAGTTTTAACCAAGTTTCTTGAGGATAACCTACTTATAAAGCATATGTAGAGGACCAGTAAATGTTAGTGTCTTAGACTCTAGTGAACTCAAAGGAACATGAATTACTGATACACAATCCAGTAGGCTGACTCACTATTGAATTCTCTCAGTTGTGACTTCACAAGACATAAATATTTTTGTAATGTCAGATTGTAAGAAAATAGTTTTAGTTCATTATAATTGTGTTTAACATTTCATGAAAATGTTCCAAAACACATAATAAATTGTTGTGACACTATCAAATGTTTAAAAAATTTTTTTAATGACAAGTCAATCTGACAGAATCGATTCTTCTCTCAGATACTGACTGTCTGCATATTATAAATACAAGAAGTGAGGTGCACTTAACTAGGAATGAACTCTGTTTCAAACTCTGCCATGAGGTTAACACTGGCATGTATTGCTTATATGTTTGATACAAAATAGCAACCAAAATATTAATTCAATTCTGTTATATGTAAATGATGACATTTATAATTTATTTTATTTTCAGAATGCTCACAGTACATATTTTATTACTCTTGTGGAATTTCGTATTTCTCTGGTTGTCATTACTGATGGAAAGAGGTCAGAGCGAGACTCTCCTATTAGCAACTTTTTGGCCGAATTCACAACCCAGTTAAGATGTAACAAACATTTTGCATCACTAAAACCTGGTTAACCACCATTATTTCTGTTAAATGCTGTATATGAATCACTATTCAAGCTTTGGGTATTTCTTGTAAAGTGAGGCTGCTCAACAGATTTTTTTCTTTGCAAATATTTTTTTTAATGAAATATATAAAAGAAGACACTGTGATAATAGGAAAAAAAAACAACAAATTAAAAAAATCCAACAGTTCAAATTCATACTTGTTTTATTGATATTTTTCAATTTTATATTTAGAATATTGAAATTATTATTTTATTACAAAACAGTAAACATTCAGGGAATCATAGCCTTTGCATTTTCATACTGGGTATTGATAGCCAGTTTGATAAAACAAATCGTAGTGAAACATGTTGCTTCTTGCTTTTACAATGAACTTCTTGCCTACATTAATTAGACTTTCAACTAATCAGCCATCATCTTTATATACTTCATTTACTTTATTTCTGTTTGTAGTACCAATGAACCTGTTAAAAACAAAAGCTGTGTTGTGATGGTAAGCTCTTGTGGAAGACAACCTTTAATGTTCAACTTCAGTGATTTGTATATGGTCCGTGGTATACAAACTTTTTACTGTCTTGATGTGTTGTCTACTGGCATCAGGCAAATTTGACAGATTGGTGTGTTTGAGACTTATGTTTTTCCTTTAACATTTACTTGTTTCAGTCATTGGACTGCATCCATGCTGGGACACCATCTTGTGCTTAGTCGAATAAATCAACCCCACTACTTATTTTTTTAACGTCTGGTACTTATTCTATTGGTCCTTTTTTTTTTTTTTACCAAACTGCTAGGTTACAGGGGCATAAACAAACCAACACAAGTTGTCAAGTGGTGGTGGTGGACAAGCACAAAGACATACATATATATATATATATATATACACACACACTCACACACGACAAGTAAACAGACACCCTTATAATCATCAAAATTTCTTTAAATCTGAAATTATACATTCAAATTATTTATCAATTGTTATAATGTGAATATTTAATATTTAGTAGACATGTCTTTTGCATTTTTCAATGCAAGGACCCTATTAGGCATGTTAGTGATCAGATGACGCATATTCTTTCGTGGAAAATCTTGCCAAGTTTCATGCAGTAATCACAAAAGATCTGGCTTTGAAGATGCTTTCTTGTTCTTGTTATGGCTGGGCCATGGAAGTTTTTTAATGCCATTCTCATCCAACAAATCTTGGGTCATTTTAGCCATGTGACAAGGAGCCCCATCTTCCATAAATAGTCTTCTTTAATCATTTCACCACTGGATAAAATTGGAAGGAATCCTTCTGGAATATGAACACACATCTGTGTTTGTTTCTCTCACACTCCATCAGCTCTGATCAACCATTGCTCCAAATTGCTCCCCAGACCATCACAGAATAGCTGCCATATTTCATTGTTGGCTGCAATCTTTTCACATCAAATTCTTGATCACAGAATCTCCAGACCCACACTTGACCACTGTCAGGAAATACAGCAAATCTGGACTCATCAGAGAATATGACAGTGTCCCAAAAAGCTAGTGACCTCTTCACCATCTCACTGGCCCAATCTTTTCTCTGCTTGATGTTGGCTGGTCGAAGAAGTGACTTCCTTCTTGCTGCTCTGCTATGGTCACCAAGTTTATGGAGATACCTGACAGCTGTTCTGGGACTGACATCAACTTGTTCTGCTATGTCAGAAGCCTTGCAACGAAGATTATCCTCCACACTTCTCTTAGCAAAGAGAAGGGTCTTGTCAGAAGACCCTGGTTGATCTGGGTGAAGTGATGTGGACTCCTTCCCCCCTCTCTGGTGAATTGCACAATCACTACTAACTATAGAAAGTGGGATCCCAAGGTTTTCTGTGATTTTACACTGACTATGCCCACCTTCAGAATGACCCACAATACGGCCTCTTTGAAATTCAAACAGTTCCAAGGCTTCTTTTGTACATGGCATGATTAAACTGTCACATGTAGAACCTGAAACATAAAAATGTCAATTAATAAAAGATATAAATCTTTACAACTTAGAATAACATAAAACGATGTTTTATGGGGTGTCTGTTTACTTCTGTCATGTTTATGTATGCACACACATGTACACAACAGGCTTCCATGCAGTTTCTATCTATGGAATTCACTCAAAGCATTGGTCAGCCTAAGACATAAGGCATACCTAGGGTGCCATGCAATAGGACTGAAACCAAAACCATGTGGTTGCTAAGCAAGCTCCTTAATTATTAAGCTGCGTCTGTGCAAAATATTGTTTGCAATGTGACTGGTTAAATATTTTTTTCCATTGTTTACTGACAAGAACAGATTTGTCTGCCACTGTTATCACATTCGTGCAAGTATTCTTGTACTTAGAGGGTTATAGCTCTAGTGTTATGTAAAAGAATTCCTATATTATTTGACAGGGTGATTTTTAGATGACAGCGTTTGAATGTAAAGGAATTTTGGAGGAAGGAAATATTCACTGCCTCGAACAAATTGGACTACTTGGAGGATAAGGGTTTGTCCCAGCATGATTGTTTCATTTAATTCTCTGGGAAAACTTGAATGGAAATTTCTTTCTATATAGCAAGATATTTGTTCAAATTTTTTCTGGAATATTCAGAAGAAAAAATAATGTTTCAAATATTGCATGAATAAAAGAGAGATAAGAAGATAAGTAGATAAATCTATTTTTTTCATTGTATTCCTCAACTACACAGACTGCCTAGGAGGGAACATCATACTCAAGCATTATAGAGTATTACTGAATATGGGAACAGTATGGTTATCTGTACAAAGAGATTTTAAGATATTTATTTGTGTAAGCAAGGAGAACAAATTTTACTATTGCTTTTGTTTTTGTTAGACTATGCTTTGATTCAAATTCAGGGGTTGATAAAATATGTTTCAGACACATAATGAAGTTCAGTTTACAAGATTCCTATTTTACAAATTTGAGGTGTTGTACCAATGATGATGATCATCATTTTTATGTCCACTTTCCATGCAGTATGGGTTTGAAGGTTTGACAGGATGTAACGGGTTGAAGAACTATATCTTGCTCCAGTGTCTCAGTTTTGACATGGTTTCTGTAGCTTCCTAGCTTCAGTCCATGTAAGAAATCATTTTCTAGTATTATTATTGGATTTTTTTGTTTCTAAGGTAGTGAGAGGGTGAAAGAAATAGAGCATCGGACTAAAAGCAACACAATATTTTACTTCTATCCCTCTATGCTCTAAGTTCAAACCTTCTTACCAGAATCAATAATTTCCTTTTATCTCATCTGAATCAATAATTATCAAGAACTTAATAATTATCAGGGATTAATTCAGTTGACTTTTTAAAATTAGAAACAATTATTATTATATAAAGGCTGTGGGTTGTTTACATAAATCAAAGAAAGAGGGGAGTGACTATGACCTTTTCAGTCTTTCCTAGACAAGTAAAATTTATGCAGATGATATAGGGAAAATGTGAGCCTAGAAGGATCTGGAATCCTGCTTCGAATATTTGCAACAAAGTGAACTCTGCTAACTGCACCCATAGATGAAGTTGTGGTGTTAAAATGGGTGGCTTGTAAGGCTGACACCACTAAAAATGGAAGTTCTAAGGTGTTTTTCTTGTGACACTAGCATTAGAAAGGCTGTTTTAATGGATTGAGAGCCATCCTCGGGCTTATGCTAGTTGTTTGCAATTTGTAGTAACCAAGGATCCTAGATAGGTTTGTCTTCTCTGTGCATAGAACCAGTGATTTCCTGAGAGATGATTCAAGGTTATGAGAAGAATATTCAAGAAGAGTAAAATGACAAAAAAATGAAAAGGATAGAGATGAAAAAAAAAAGTGAATAATTGCAGAAAAAAATAGTAAATAAAAATATCTTTTAATGGTTGGTTCTTTAAAAATTGAAAAGTTTACTTTCAAATGTCTCATTTTTCAGTGAATAGCTGTTTCATCATCATCATCATTGTTTAATGCCCTCTTTCCATGCTGGCATGGGTTGGACAGTTTTACAGGAGCTGGCTAGGCAGGAGACTGTATCAAACTTTTGTGTCTGCTCTGGCAGGGTTTTTATGGCTGGATGCCCTTCCTAACACCAACCACCCAGCAGAGTGGACTGGGTGCTTTTTACATGGCACAAGCACAGGCAAGGACAGTTTGGCATGGTTTTTACAGCTGGATACCCTTCCAAACACCAACCACTTTGCAGTGTGGACTGGATGCTTTCTAAGTAGCGCCAGCACTGACTGTTTGGATTTAGTAATTTCCAATTTATATATTGCAAATAATTTTATTGTTATCAATGTGCCAAACTTTATTTGCGAAGACACACACACACACATACAAAAAGCCAGAAATTTGAGAAAACTAATGATGGTTTGCATTGGTTTAAAAAAAGTTACAATTTCTAAAATAAGTCTGGGTTTTGAATAGAGTCCTTCTTCCCTGTTACCCTTTGATTTATTTTGTATGAATCTTTTTACCTTTTCTGTTCCATTTTTGATCCAAAAGCAAAAGATCAATATTTGACAACCAGTTGAAGAGTCAATAGTTTATAAGTACATTATATACTATATTGTGATTTGACAAATCACAAGTATTGTATAGTATTCATGGCTAAGATTTGAAGTTGTCTAGAAAACAATACTACATTTACTCTTGTACACATTGCGCTATTTAACATTTAAAAAAAACTGGTGTACATCTTATACAAGGGGCAAAGTTAAAACTATGAAGAAAATGTACAGATTTCCAAAATATTTTACATTTAAAAGATTGATTCTGATTGTACATATTTTGAGAAGACTAAATATCTCTCTTTCTTCTTCTTAAGCCTTTTGCCTTTGCACCCCATGGAGCATGGGCCATCCACAACTTTTCAGCTCTGCTTCAATCATGTTTTGAAGGAAGGTCTTTCTTTCCCAGGAGTTGTTGGTTTTGTATTGTCATTGATGCTTCTGTAACTTAGCTTTTTTTTGTAGGAAGGGGTTTTGGTCCTTTCACAAACCCATTTTCACTTCAGGAAAGAGGTGGTCCGTATCAAAATGGCCTCTAACTTTTGATTTGTCCAGCATGGGAGGCCCTATCAGGAATTTGCATTCCATTAGCACAGCTCTCAGTCATCGAGGCACACAAGCCACCACATTGCAACAAGGACTGGACCTTGTGGTGGTAAATATATCTCTGGCACATCATAAAACAAGGCTACAGGAGCCTTTATTGTATTGGAGAAACTTTGAGAAAGTCATACATTATCCAAGTTGATGAAAAGGAGCCATTGGTAAAAATGGATTGGCTTGTGTTGGGTATACAACACTCCTTATATTGTGGACTACACCTTATAGAAACAAAGAATATCAAAGACAATTCTTAAGGAATGAAGGTCATCAGGCTGTTAAAACAAAGGAAAAAAAGCAGTAAAATGAATTTTTAATTAATCAGTGTTGTGTTAGATTTCTGTATTGCAGAAGGTAGGTAAGGGCCCACTCCTGTGTATCTCTTGAAGCACCACATAAAAACAGTCTTCAGTGGTTGGTACTACAGCGACCTAATTATTTTTTTAACATGCAGATGTACAAATGGAAAAAATGTAACAGTATCATTTAAGGGCTTATATTAACCACTCCCCTTTCTTTCTATTTTTTCATGCATCGTTTTTGTTAATGGTAGTTGAAAGCTTCGTCAGGAACATGTTTATCAGAAATGAAAAAAAATACTGCGCTATTTGACTTAAGATATAGCCTGTCCCAAAACTATAGCAGGCAGATTCAATTACACCATTTATGTGTACTTTGTATACACATTAGTATTCATAGTAACAAATACTGATAAATCACTCAGTCAACATTGAAATATATGTATTCTTTTAAATGCAGATGGCTAGAATTTTCAGGAAATTTTTTAATGTTTTTTGAACAGAAGAAAAACATGCCTTTTGCATCACTACAACCACACGCGCACACACATATACTAAGTTACAGAAAGAGCCAATGAAGTACACTGCTAGAAATAGTAGCTAAATTTTCCTCAGATCACACACTACCTTCTTAGAATAAAAGAGTGCATTGGATGATATTATTGGCTTGTGTGCATTGTGCCTGGGAGAAAGCCAGGAAAGTCATGGCTAGAATGTCTTAGATCAGGATTGTCAGTCTGATCAGAAGTAAAAGGGACTGAGCCACAACTAAATAATAGGGTATTGGTTTATTGGCAGTTAGAAGTGTAGGCAGTTAGAACTGTATTCATTTGTGAATTGATGCAAGTTTGACTAAAGGGTTTTAAGTTGATTGTAGAAGTTATAAGATCTCCATAATAGATACAGGTCAAATAATAATTAAGAGGGATCAATCTGGGTAATACTGGAAACAGTGGACTTTCCGGTGAAGGTGATGAAAGATCAAAACTTGTTGAAGGCTGCTGTATTACAAATGAAGTTGATAATATACTAGATAAGTGAACTACACAGGATTTCTAGTACATCAAGCTTATAACCACTAAACATTAATGTCTTCAAACCTATACTCAACTTCCATTTATTATACATTATACAGCACCTAATGAGGTAAGGCTAACTTTGTAAGAGAAGAAACCAGCATATGGAACTTCACTTATCCAGAGCTTGTATATATAAAATCCTTTATATATACTGGATTTTATATATAATATAATATATAGAGGGTTAGGGTTCGGGTTATGAGTATTTTTGCCAAATTTGGTGAAAAATTTATGGCGGTGTATTGAACAGAATTTCACCAAATTTGGTAAAAATACTCATAACCCGAACCCTAAACCTAAAACCTGAACCCTAATCCTAACTCTAAAACCCGAACCCTAAACCTAAAACCAGTACAAACGCACGAACGATGTCATAAATAACAGTACCACCGATAGTTGTTGTTGACAAACAACTGCACTAATTTTATTCAAGGGAAAAGATCCCATTACACCGCCACAACATGTTGTTTACAATCCACAGCAGTAAATGTTTTCACTTCAATAGACGTCAGTGATTGGTTGAAATTACCGAAATACGACAATTTTAACACGAAATAACTTTAAAAATATAAACTTTTCTCAACAACACTAAGAGTAAAAGATGTTTTATATGACACATTCTACCAGTGTCCCAAGTTTGAAAGTGTTTCGTTAAGGAAACAAGTGGTGTCCGCCAAATCAGAAAGATCCCTGGGGATCGATTCATTCGACTAAAACTTCTTTAAGGTGGTGCCCCAGCATAGCTGAAACAAGTAAAAGATAGAACACACGCGCACACACCAGACAAGTTATGGGTAATGGTCATTACATATTTTTCCTTTATGTGACTGGATAAACCAATCAACCATATACTCTATATATGAACGTTGGTTGGTTGATTTATCCAGTCACGCTATATGCATCGTAAAGGAAAAAGACAAGATTTAAAAAGAAAAACGAAGAAAGTTAACATAAGAGGCTCAGAATGAGTCTTAAAACTACACATCTTTTTTTAAAATGAAATTTTGCAGGGGCAGGTGTTGGACGAAGTAGATAATGATTGTACTGATAAAACGGTAGAAAAATGACATATTTATTGCAAACGTACAAATGAAAAATTTATTTTATTGCATTTTATTTAAAGATAATAAATATTTTTCTTCTGAAAATTAGTATTCATTTCATCATTTCATGTAAGCACCATGAAATTTGATAAAAGATAAGATATAATTGATAAATATCACATATTTCTGGTTATTACGCGTAATGGCAAAAGTATATTTCCAAAGTTACCTGCCATATGACGGGTAATGCGTATGTATGTATGTATGTATGTATGTATGTATGCATGCATGCATGCATGTATGTATGTATGTGTGTTATTTCTTTACTACCCACAAGGGGCTACACACAGGGGACAAACAAGGACAGACAAACGGATTAAATCGATTATATCGACCCCAGTGCGTAACTGGTACTTATTTAATCGACCCCGAAAGGATGAAAGGCAAAGTCGACCTCGGCGGAATTTGAACTCAGAACGTAGCGGGCAGATGAAATATCGCTAAACATTTCGCCCGGTGTGCTAACGGTTCTGCCAGCTCACCGCCGTATGTATGTGTGTGTGTGTGTGTGTGTGCGTCTGCGTGCACGCGTGTGTGCGTGCGTGCGTGCATACATGTATGTAGTGCGTGCGAGTGTACTAAACTCAGTGTTTTACATTAAAGCAAATAGTAATGTGAACTCTTGTCATCCAGCTCACCTACCCAGCTTCATCCTTTCTGTCTTAACACTAAAAGTGTTTTACGCACACACGTACAACTTGAGTTTGCCTGCACGTAAATTTACGACACAATCGCGCGAAATATCATCCTGTTATTATCTTCAAAAGTTGCCCACATTTAGAGCTGTAACGAATTGTATGTGTATGCGCCATAAAAAATATGTACGCCAAGACCGAAATGTGTGTGTGTGTGTGTGTGTGTGTTCGTGCGTGTGCATGCGCTTGTATACATTTAACATACTCCTATAAGGCATCTAAAATGCGAATGAAATTATAAAAGAAGGAGTTATGTTACGTATTATGTATGAATGCATGCATGTATGCTGGTATATATATATATATATATATATATATATATATGTGTTCTTTACTTGTTTCAGTCATTAGACTGAGGCCATGGGGAATTAATAGTCGAATGAATCGACTCCCAGTGCTTTTTACTTTTTGGTAAGTCTGGTACTTATTCTATCGGTCTCTTTTACCGAACTGCTAAGTTACGGGGCCGTAAACACACCTGCACCGGTTGTCAAGCGGTTTTTGGGGACGACAGAGACATATTCATACACATACATACATACATAAATACACTCACACACATATACAGGGTGTAACAGGTAAATTGGGACCATTTAAATATTTTTATTATAATTGGTATAACTCAGAAAAATCAAACAGTACAAATTTTATGCTTATACCAATTTATAGTGGAGTGTCTAGCACTTATTTCAGTTCAATGTAACCGCCATTTGCTTTCTTTACCAGTTCAATCCATTCATGAAATCATGCACATGCCTTAACTATTTCTTTTTTTGTCATTTTACCGAATGCTCGCTTGATCGAAGCCTTTAGTGAAGACACACAGTTGTGAGAAGTTGTATTGGGTATTGCTTCAGCTGTGCCCCATAGCCAACAATCACACGGATTCAAATCTGGTAAGCTAGAGGGCCAGGTATCTTTAGGGACAAAGATGGGCAATTCCTTCTTCAAAAATTCTTGCACTCTTTACGAAGAATGGACGGGCGTAGAGTCCTGTACAAACAGGACTCTACTTGCATAATAATGCAACAAAACTTTTAAGATTTTGAGATACTCTGCTGTGTTCATTTTAAGACCTGCTTCAATAAAATGAGGAGGCATCAATTTCTCATCACTTGGAACAGTTCCAAAGACCTTAATGGTAACCGGATTCTTGCTATGCATAGTTGAAGGAACTTGGGAAGGGTCGTATGCCATCACTCGTTCCAGCAGGTCACTTGACCCCGTGATTAACCGAACTTGTTCTTTGTATTGGTTGGTTTCCAGCTGTCCAAACGTGTTGGCGCAACAATTCATTTTCCTTATGCGGGAAATTAATCACCAGCTTTTGGCACACGTCACTGATCACACGCAACTCGTCTCCGGCAACGATTGTATCTCAGCCAGTCTCCGCTTTCATCTTCCCCACCAGACACTTGCTTACATCGTTGCTGTATGAAGACCACACAACCAACAGAACAACGGTGCCTGTACACACCACCAAACAGAATGTCAACTACGTCTACTATACCAACAGTCCAGCCTAACCACGAAGTTCTCTCACACATCTTTGTTGTAACCTGTTATGTTACTTCATGTATGGCAATCATTGTATTTTATAACGGAGAATAAATCGTCGCTCACCAGTTCAGTTTCATCTCAAGTCGTAACACATTTCCCTTATTAACCATTCTCGTTATATACTTTTCTTTTTCCCTAGTGTGACCGATGAACACACATTGCGTTTTATTATATGTAAGATTCCCCAATTTCGAAGTCATTCCAGTATTAACTATAAGAGAAGTAAAGTTACTCTTACTAATTTATCTTGGCGATTGAAACAAATCTAGGTCGAAAATATTGTTTACAATTGATTAGTCATTGTCCCGAATGACGAACTTTGTTAGAACTGCATAAGTAAGCTTAATTTTGCTCCTACAAATGGCTTGAAGGTCACATCTCATTCATTTAAATCCCTGACATGAAGTTGTCCATGATAGAAATTCAAATGTGTAACAAATTCCTTCATTTCATTCATTGTAATTTAGTTTATAGTAAATTAAATATTTCTTACACAGGCACAACATCTTCGATTTATAGGATATGTTAATGAGATACTATAACATTCCTACTTTCCTAAAAAGTATTAGTGGTGTAACTGAAGTGGTGGGTTACAAAAAGGAATCAAAATATAAGTTGCCGATCTCGCTGGGAGCTCACCTCATTTCACTGCTTTTAAATAAGAACTTAACAGTATTTTTAAAAAATATATTATTAGAGAGCTGGAAACTATGAGGACAGCAGCTGAATGAAAACAGAATTAACCAAAAGTTTGCTAAATGTTGTCTGTGTATCTCAATGGCTTTTTCAATTAGCACACATCTGTGAATGAATATTATTCTCGTCACTGGCTCGACTAATCTCCTACATGTCACGTCCACTATCGTTGTCAAGAATAAACGTATGAGTCAGAAATTATCTTAACGACCTACTCCTTGTTGTGTGGCATGAACATAAATTTACTCTCCAGTTTACGTTATTCATTCTTCCTTCATCCCAATCCCAATTCCTGTCGAGACCGAACAGCTTCAACGTGGCTTATTTCAAAGCTCGTAGTTGCAATAATAGTTTCCTAGAGGAATAATACCGTTAATGAAATATCTTAGAGGATCGACATATCTACATTTCTAATCAATATTTGATAAGAATCAGAAGGAAAATCAGAATGGTTGAAGTTGTTTGTTAAGCGTGACGAAACTTTCTTGAAAGATCTTACGAGTTTAAGACAATCCCCTTCTAAAAGATTCGATTGAAATATCATCCAGAATGAAATGCCTTGTCTTTGGATTTTGTTCAAATATTGTCTTTTCTCGCAAACTGATTAGAGTGTTAGCATAAAGATAATGAAGATTAAACCGGATCACTTTTGTGTGAATAAATTAAAACAAAAAACTCTTCATTAAAGTGTTTTGACAAGTGGGCCAATTTTTTATCACGCAAATCATGGAAAAATCAAATGAAGCACACGCACGCACACAAATTTAATTTCTTGAAAGTGAAATAAAAAAAAACTGGAATGAAAAGAAATATATTTTTTAAGCAATAAAATCAACATTGTTTTATTCAATTCATTTTAGTGTGCGGTATTGATGGAATTGGGTTGATATAAAAAAAAATTGAACATTAAGCGTTTGTGGAACTTGATTTCAGTTTTCACTGAAAACTAACGGAATAAACACCTCAGGGTTTTAACAGATAAGAACACGGTTACCTTTAATTTAAAAACAAGGTTCGTCATTTGAATGCAATCTGGGAATAGATACATATCCAGAAATAAGACACCTAATCGATCGATGTATGTATATAAACTTAGTGTAAAAACAAACGGTGGACATTGGGATTTGACACTGAGGGTAGATGCCTAGTGGCTGATATCCGTTTGGTGGCACGTTTTTGAACAGTTTCTAGAAGATTGATATACTGAGCAAGATAGGGGTTCCAGACTGGTGATGCAAACTCTAAGTGTGGACATATATAGTCACATACAGTTTTAAATAGATAGTTGGAAAGCAGCTGACAAAGGTCTTACTGAGTGATACTAAGACACCATCAGCCGTTTTGACAATCTTAGAGATGTGGTTTGTCCAACGTATATCGCTGTTTACAATAATACCCAGATCACATTCACTAACAGACTTCTTAAGATTGGTGTTGCTGAGGGAGTATGCAAAAGTTGAGTTTCCCCCCCAAAGTGCATGGCGACGCATTTATCTACAGCTAGTTTGAGTTGCCAGTCAGTAATCCATTGCTGCATTGTGTCCAGGTTTGATTGCAGGAAAGATCTATAGCGTACAGAATTTGTTCTTTTTATCTCAAGGTACAGCTTGATGTCATCTGCATATTTCAACACTGTAACATTCTTCAAGTTAGCATCTATGTCATTAATATATGCAACAGACAGTAGGGGGCCAAGAACGGATCCCTGTGGTACACCAGATGTCATCTCATGGGGTGAAGAATGATGTTCTAGAACCGTAACTGTTTGACCGAGAATGAAGGACTCCAGTCTGTTATAGAGATCATCTTTCACATCTATTGCAGAGACTTTTGCCACGAGTTGTTTATGTGGCACAGAATTGAAGGCTTTAGCAAAGTCAAGATGGATAACATTCACCCATGAGCCGCCATCAGTAATTGGGGTGATGTCCTCAAGAAACTCGATGAGTTGGCTACAGCAGCTGGAGTTAGGGATAAATTCAAATTGTGAAAGGCGAATAAGGCAGTGAGAGCTCCAAAAGTTCCTGATTATTTTTCTGACACTGGACTCCATCAGTTTGGCGATGCAGCTAGTAAGGTTGACAGGTGGGTGACATTGATGGGATACAATTCATAAACGTCCAGCTGCGACTCACAATGGGGAGATATTTTCGATCGACTCGGCGCTTGCATACATCTGAGGTTATTTTATCGACACTCAAGATATCTGAAATTAAAAATGACAATCCTTTTGACTAGAGTACTTGATTCGTCCTTTAAACAAATCTACACAAGTATGCCTTCCCCCGATTTTGTTTCCTCTCAACTTCCAGAAAAATGGACATTTTTAAATGAAATTTTCTACAACTACGCTTCAGATGGTGTAGATTCCGATAATATCGGAATTTAATATGAAAAACAAAAAGTGATGGGCTTGCTGACATGCATATTGACACACATCACATATGTCTACAAAATGAAACTTGAAATCTCGAAAAAAAATTGTGTTGTGTCAGTATGTATGTGTGCGTGCCCAACAATTTTATTTTTCGTTTTAAATTCCGATATAATCCTAATGTACACCGTCTGAAAGGTATTTGTAGAAAATGTCATTAAAAAAGACACATTTTCTGAAAGTTATGAGGAAACAAAGCCAGCCTTGTGAACTTTCCGAAACTCCTCTCTCTCTACCCTCGGATAAAATTTTTCCCAACAAATTCCGATGTAATCGTAATGTACATAATCTGCGTATTTGTAGGCAATTTCACAACAAAAAAAATGTTCCTTTTTCTGGAAGTTATGAGGATACAAAGTCGAGCGACTTTGTGTAGGTATGTCGGTTCTTTATTTGACCGATCCTGAAAAGAATAAAAGCTAAGTCGAACTCGGCGGGATTTGAACTCAAAACGTGAAGAACCAGAAGAGATACCGTAAGGTATTTTGCATGACGCTAATGATACTGCTAATAGGTACAAGGCTTGAAACGTGAAATGGGTTTGAGGTTAAATCGACCTCAGTGCTTGACAGATACTTTATGTTGTCGACCTTGAGAGGGATAAAGGGCGAAGTTGATTCAGTAAGATTTGGGATCTATTTTAAAACGGGGGCGCCAGTTTTCATTTATGTTTTATGTAGTGTTTTTGGTACGGAAATACTTTCAAACTTCGTATACTTATCTATTTTGTGTTATAGAACAGAAAAATATTTTTGTATTCGAATTTATTTCATGTAAAAAATTGTCTTATTTCGATAATTTCTACTAATCACTGACGTCTATTCAGTTGAAAACAGTTAGCGCTGTAACGGTGTATATCGTATTAATCCCCTAACCCTAACCCTAACTAGACTGTTAACCGTAACCCTAACCCTAACCCTAACTACACTGTTAACCCTAACCCTAACCCTAACCCTAAAACTAACCCTAACTCTAGAATCCGAACTCTAAAATTGTTACACACATAGATACGCACAGCGTAATTTATTATATAAACAATATATGCGTATAAATTACGATTAAACCGGATGAAATATGTCACAGGGAATAACATTTTTATGACCGCCCAGCAGTAACTCTATTCAGCTGAATAGACGTCAGTGATTGGTTGAAATTACAGAAATACGACAACTTTAACATGGAATAACTTGCGAATTCCTTTTTTTTTGTTAAGAAGACTAAGAGTAAAAGATGTTTTATATGACACATTCTACCAGTGTCCCAAGTTTCAAAGTGTTTCGTTAGTGTTTCGTTAAGAAAATACTGGCGCCCCCGTTTTAAAATAGATCCAAGATTTGAACTAAGAACGTAGAGACGTAACTAATGTTCATTTTTAGTATAGAAAAAAGATGATTTTTCACGTTAGCCACAATGCTTAGATCTCTTCTAAAATGTTAACATTTTTCACTGATTGTACTCAGTACCCAGTGTAATAGAAATCTTTTATCGTGGATCTAAATTAATGCACTCCATAAACATGTCCAAGATATTAAATGGATTAGTGAAAACCGTGTATAAAAACATGTAATTTATATTTGAAAAAGAAGGAAAAGAAAAAAGAACAAAAAGCAGCTTCTAACAATACTATTTCCCAACATTTAGAGATCAAAGAACGAACTGATCAAAGGCTCATCAATGTCTATTACTTGTTAATATTTTAAGATATATATATTTATATATACACACACATCTCTCTCTCTCTCTCTCTTTACACGGATACATACATGCACGCAAAAAATCTCCAATAAGCAACTTTCATCGAGTGAGCCTCATTCATTTGTAGAATGGAGACAAGTTTAACCTTTACTAGTTAACCATTGTTTATGATGGCAATTTAAGGCAATGAGCCAGTATCCAGTAGTCATGTCTTTTCTGTCTTTTTCATTTGACGTAGAGAAAGACTGGTAGCGAGCTTAATCAATGATTTTATTCAGAGCAATTACTCGTATTCTTCCTCGCGTCCCTTTTCTACTTACGCCAATGGCATGATATTTTATTCGTCATTTTCCTTGTGCTCCATTACTTATGGAAATAATACAAAATGCCAAAATATCGCCCAATTTCCATTCACCATTACGTTAAACATTTCTTCCCTTTTGTGAGTAATTGACATGTCATTTTATTTCATTACTTCAATTACCAGAGATATGCGCTGAAAAATCAAGTTATTCCATATTTTCCCTTTTTTTTTTTTTTTTTTTTTTTTTTTTACTACATAGAGAAATTTAGATTTTAAACTATTTTATATTATTTTTTATGTTGAATTAATGGCGTATATTAAAGAGCTCTGCTAAGTTGCTGTCTTTGATATACACGAAATGTATACTGAGAAAGTAATTGGGATGTAACAATAAATGTTCGACTTCAACGAATTACAAATTCCATTCATACTTGTTCCAATTAGATTTTCCTGAACAGTCTGATTGAAATAAATGTTTAAGTTATCTTAAATTCTTGAATATTTTTTTAAAGTTCAGTAGTCATTATCATTTTGGAACTATCATTCTCATTTTTGATATTTCTAAATTTCTTTATTATGCAGACCAATCAGCGTTTTTAGTTTTAATATTTTTGAATTCCTTCGTTAGGATTATGATTATTATTTTGAAGTAAACCAGCTTCTCGAGCCTTCCGTCAATCAACACCGACATTTTTTTCTGTTAACTTCTTATATTGCCTTCATGTCTGTTCTTGTGTTTATCTTACATGTTTCACATCTATCGACTTTTTAACTCTGAGTAATGTTTAAAAAATGTAAATGAATATCAATAATATGAGCAAACGAGAAATGGGTTGGCATTGTTGTAATATTTGAGTTTTAAACACCAAATTAAACGCACGCTAGTAGTGCACGTCGTAGATATTATCTCAATAATACGTTCTCTTATCTCTAAGCTTTAACGACAAATCATTAGATAAGATAGAAAACAAAAGAATACATAAATATTAAACACGATAAAAAAAATCCTAACAGATCCCTTTCTTTTATATTTACGTAGATATTTAATTTTTCATTTTTATTATAATTTTCAATTATAAACGTCTTTATAATTTGAAAAATATAATATTAACAAAATTAGTTGTGCATTGTGAAATTAGGGGATATTGTTTATGTCTTAATATTATTATCTTTGCGTTGACAAACGAGCAATATATTGCTGGTTATAATTTATCGAATCCAAGGAAAAGCAACCACAGAAAAGTTGCAAAAAACTTTTAATAGATGAAATTGTAATGTCTCTTTTGTTCCATTGTTGTAAGAAATATTGAATAAACGTCATTTTTTTGTATAAATCTTTAAAATGTTTCAGCTTCAAAGCTGCGGTCATGCTGGGGCACCACCGTTGACTGTGACCATTATTTGAAACCCCCTCTGATATGTGGAATTTGGTGAATGAGGGGGTTTGATGCCGCTGCCCTCATCTGTGTTTCCTACCGCGAGGTAGGCTCATCTGCAACCCTTGACAGGAGGAGATCTAGTTTTGTTTTGAAAACACATCCATACCATGCAGGTCTCTCAGGAATTTTGGAAGGATATTGAAGAGCTGTGGGCTCTTGAAACCCAAGCTGCTGCAGTATCTGGTCCTGTATTTTGATGGAGATGATGGGATCTTTGGTACTATGCAGTGACGCCCCGTTCTGCTGTTTGTGTAACTTTCAATGCCAAACTTTGGTACAAGGCCTTCCAGGATTTTCCAGATATATATTACTGGATATCTTTCCCGCCTTCGTTCGAGGGAGAAGAGTTTTAATTCTATCAGTCTTTCCCAGTAGCTAATACGTTGCATTAAGACGATTTTCTTTGTGTAGCTTCATTGGATTGGTTCGAGTTCTGCCGTAATTTTTAAATTGTGTGGTGACCATTGTTGGGAGCAGTAGTTCAAGCAGCCGAGGACGTATGCTCTCTAAAGGACCATCATTGTCTCCTTTTGAAAGTTAGGAGGATCATCCAGCTAGCCGTCTGCATTTTATTACCAAATTGATAATATGTACTTCGAAAGATGCATTATTGCTCATGTCAGTGCCCAGGTCACGCACTGATTATGATTCAGGGATCGCAATTCCTCTTTGGCCAGTGTTCCTGTCTGTATGTCGTTCAGTTTGGTGCGCTGGTAGCACAGGGTTTGGAAGTGTTCTACATTAAGCTGCATGTTGTCTTCAGCCCACCTGTATATTGCATCCAACTTCCGTTGCAGATGTGTAATATTTTCTGGATTTTGTATTGTCTGAGAGACTTTTGTGTCATCTACATAGCTAGCAAGGGTGGCTATCTGAGCAGCTGAGGGCATGTCTGAGAGGGCCACTATGAATAGCTGTGGCCCTAAGGCAGTGCGCTGTGGAACACCACTTGCTATTTGTGTTTCCTTGGAGGTGGCTCCGTTGGTCACCACTGCCTGACGTCTATCTTTCAGAAAGTCGTGCAGCCACTCTCCAAGTAATTCGCTTATGCCGAGATCACGCAGTTTATAACATATCATACTATGGTCGACTTTATCAAAGGCTTTTGCAAAGTTGTTTTTTTCTTTCCCCTTTCTTTTACTCTTCGCTTTTTTTGTTTTGTTTCTGACAGCTTTTGTTCTGTCGGTTTTATGTTTGTCTTTTCCTTTTTCGGTTCTCACAACTCTTTGGTCTTCTAACGTATTAGGAGCCGGGCCTGTATCATTGCTTCCTTCGTTTGCAGGCCTCTCAGTCGCGGGTTTGTTTTTGTTTTGTTTTGAAGGACCACAGGGTCCTGGGAGCTTTCTCCATCCTTTTTGTCATCCTTGGTGCAGTCATTTCCCAGGATGATGTCAAGGGTGCCCACGTGCTGTCTAATTAGAGCATATGAACGGAGGAATTCGCGTTTCTTCCGCTCTGTCTAGGCTGTGGTTCTGGGAAAACCATTACTTTTAAGTGCCACTGCAATGATGTTGTTTGGGTGGGGGTGGGGGGACTCCAGCAAGTGCGCACGAACAATTGCAGTACTTTTCTGCACCAATTCTGTGACATCTTTGCTAGAGATTCGGGGAAAGGGAGGGAGGGAGAGAGAGAGAGAGAGAAAGAAGGAGGGAGAGTGACAGAGGGAGGAAGAGAGAGAGATAAGATTGACCTGAGAGGGAGAGGAGAAAGGCAGAGGGGAGGATACGGATGTCACAGATTGTATAGGTATGAAGGTGCAGTTACGCGTGCGTAACTCAATCTACAGACGTGGACTTTACAGGGAGGCTAAGAAAAAGCGAAAGAGAGGCGGAGGAGAGAGACAGAGGGGGAAGATCAACAAGGAGGGAGGGAGAAAAGACAAAGGGAGAAAGATGGGATCTTTTTTAAAACGGGGGCCACATTTTTCATTAATGTTTTACGTAGTGTTTTTGGTACCGAAAGACTTTCAAACTTCGTATACTTATCTATTTTGTGTTATAGAACAGAAAAATATTTTTGTATTCGAATTTATTTCATGTAAAAAATTGTCTTATTTCGATAATTTCAACCAATCACTGACAAGTATTCAGTTGTTTATATTTACTCCTTTGGCTGATTAAGCCATAGCTTCGTTTTATTTGCTTTTTTCATTTTAAATTTGCTTTTTTCATTTTCTTTTTTTTTTTCTTCGTTTTATTTGCTTTTTTCTTTTTAAATTTGCTGTTTTACCCTAACCCTAACCCTATCACCGATAGAATTGTTTCAGAATCGTTTGTTTATGTAGTCGGCACTTAATGTATATCGGCTGAATGGACGTCAGTGATTGGTTGAAATTACAGAAATACGACAACTTTAACATGGAATAACTTAGGGATTTCTTTTTTTTTTAAAGAAGACTAAGAGAAAAAGATGTTTTATATGACACATTCTACCAGTGTTCCAAGTTTCAAAGTGTTTCGTTAATGAAAAATGTGGCCCCCGTTTTAAAAAAGATCCGAAAGGGATGAAACAGAGGAAGGATGGGTTGTATAGTTATGAATGTGCAAATATTATTTTCTACTCTAGGCACAAGGCCCGAAATTTTGGGGGAGGGGGTAGTCGATTAGATCGACTCCAGTACGCAACTCATACTTAATTTATCGACCCTAAAAGAATGAAAGGCAAAGTCGACCTAATAGACATGCAGATATTGTATGTATATCTACACAGGCATAGACGTTACAGGAAACTATACCATTTGAACTAATGTAGATCACAAGCTATACCAGAAACATGTATGTAGATCACAAGCTATACCAGAAACATGTATGTAGATCACATACGACACAGGTATCATTCCCAGACCAGGCGTTGTGAGTGTTTATTGAACGAAAACACCTAAAGCTCCACGAGGCTCCGGCAGGGGATGGTGGCGAACCCTGCTGTACTCTTCCACCACAACTTTCTCTCACTCTTACTTCCTGTTTCTGTTGTGCCTGTAATTCAAAGGGTCAGCCTTGTCACACTGTGTCACGCTGAGAACTACGTTAAGGGTACACGTGTCTGTGGAGTGCTCAGCCACTTGCACGTTAATTTCACTAGCAGGCTGTTCCGTTGATCGGATCAACTGGAACCCTCGTCGTCGTAAGCGACGGAGTGCCAACAACACTGGCAGCGATTTTTCTTTGTAACCGCATATAGTACTATCGAAATTGAAATAATCTTTTAAAATATAGTGTACTGGTCGTACTTTTGAGCTACATTTCAACTAGAAAC
The DNA here is from genome assembly GCF_046866305.1 of Octopus bimaculoides. Classification (NCBI taxonomy): domain Eukaryota; kingdom Metazoa; phylum Mollusca; class Cephalopoda; order Octopoda; family Octopodidae; genus Octopus; species Octopus bimaculoides. Next base: position 25,651,879 of record NC_142930.1, on the reverse strand, counting down.
CACTTTACTTCTAATTACATCGATCTCTTGGAAGTTCTACAATACTTTTTTCCGGGAGCTAATAATTACACGTTTTACTAACACAGCGCCATCTTGATATACATCTTAATGTATATTCAAAATATTCTAATCATTTAGGCAATTATTTATGATATCTAAATGAAATGTATTTTGTTTTCCTTGACTCTGTTTCCGTCCGTTTTTATCAACTTTGATGGGACGAAAGGCAAAAGTAGTCTTAACAAAATTTAAATACAGAACCAAGAGTATATTGTTTGTAATCATTAAAGTATATAAAGCTCCTTCCCATGTAATATAGACTCATAGGGCCGGTTTCCCGGATTCACTGGCGTATGTACTCACCCTCTGGACGGTACGCCTGTCCCTTGCAAGGACACCCATTTTTGCCAGCCCAGTGAACTGGAGCAACGTGAAATGAAGTATTTACTCGAGAACATAATGCATCGCTCGGTCCAGGAATTGAAACCACCATCTTACGATCATGAGTCTAACATCCTAACCATTAAGCCACCCGCCTCCACTTTGTAATTATAATCTATTCTACTATTGGCACAAGGCCTGGATTTTGTGGGGAGAGGGCAGTCGAATTCATCGACTCCAGTGTTTCACTGATACTTAATTTATCGACCCCGAAAAGATGAAAGCCAAATTCAACCTCGGCGGAATTTGAACTCAGAACGTAGCGGCAGACGAAATACTGCTAAGCATTTCGCTCGGCATGCTAACGATTCTCCCAGCTCGCCGCCTCCCACTTTGTAATTGTAATACCAAACTAAAATGCTCAGTATAACTCCGCCCTTCTATGGTCTGAATTTAGATCGCACAGGGTTTATTTTACCTTTTCATTCCTGCAGGGGCATAAACTGAATTCCTTTAATAAACTGAAGTAGATTAAATCGACAATAACTTTCTTTTCTACAGGACTTGGCCTTCTTCCTAGTGAGAAAAAAAAAATGTAATTCTTATAAATCTAAAATTAAATTGTTAAAACCTCGTTTTATCAAGACAATTGGAGTCCGTTCAAAAAATAATTTTTATTGATTACTGCAGAAATTGGTTGTAATCCATCAAGATAATCTTTTTATCAAGAAACACTTCAATTTCCAGCACACAATTTATAACAATTCATCAATTCAATTTATGTATCATTCTTACAAAACATTGATAGTTTCTAACAGAATATAATTTAGTATAATTTATCAGTATAGTGTCTAAACCTTCCTACATCCACCCCCAACGGACAAATCTCATAAATGTAGTTTATTGTTTTATAATAATAATATAACAGTAAACTACAGATATGAAATACAAATACATCATCAGAGTGATGAACTTGCAAAACCGTTTGAGCGTCAGAAAATAATGTCTTGCAGAATTTCTTCCAGGTCTTTACGTTCAAAGTTCAAATTCCGCCAAGGTCAACTTTGACTTTCATACTTTCGTGGTCGATAAAATAAAATACCTGTTAAGTTGCTGGTCTTGTACTTTAATAACAATTAGAATACAAAGTATTAGAATACAAAGTACAAGGCAGAAGCCAGTTTTATGTTAATTATTATGAATCTCAGCACTCAAGTGAAAAATTAGGACTATAGTGCAAGACGAGGATCTTGTTCAAAACGGAGGCACCAGTATTTTCTTAACGAAACACTTTGAAACTTGGGACACTGGTAGAATGTGTCATAAAAAACATCTTTTTCTCTTAGTCTTCTTAAGAAAAATTATTATATTGCAACTTATTTCATGTTAAAGTTGTCGTATTTCTGTAATTTCAACCAATGACTGACGTCCATTCAGCCGAATACAGTAAGTGCTGACTACGTAAACAAACGATTCTCAAACGATTCTGGCGGTGATAAAATTATTATTTCCTTGTCAAAAAATGGCTGAAGCATATTGGCAGTAGCTAATAAACCTTTCTATTATAGGCACAAGGCCTGGTTTTTGAGGGAAGGGTTAGGGCAAATGTTGTACACATACAGTTCAGGCAGATGTTAACGAAATTATATTTAAAATAAAACGAAGGAAAACGAACACACGTGTGTTGCCTCTCTGCAAAATTTGAAATTATCGAAATAGGACAATTTTTTACATGAAATAAATTCGAATACAAAAATTTTTTTCTGTTCTATAACACAAATTAGATAAGTATACGAAGTTTGAAAGTCTTTCGGTACCAAAAACACTACATAAAACATAAATGAAAACTGGTGCCCCTGTTTTGAACTAGATCCCTATTATGAAATGCCAGAAAGTTTTGTCGCGAATCTTTAATTTGGTCATTGAGATGCATTGCAAGAGTGCGACGAAACATTTCAACACTTTATAATAGACAGAATTAATAAGAAGTAAATGTTTTTGTGTATTCTTAAATGGCAAAAATGACTCTCATAATGTAATTTGCTTCAATATTATAATGTAAAAAACTTGAAGCTAATTATCATAATGTAAATATATTAAGATCGTATATTCCATAAATCATTTGTGGCTCATTAACATGACTCATCAATATAAATGTAATGTACCGGGCACAAGACAAGATTAGCATAAACCTTGTTCGTCAACCATGACATCTCTATCGCATGAACACATTTTTCCTTATTAACATTGATGATAGTAGCCGTCGTCATTGCATTGATGAATAATTTACTCCATAAAGACTCGTTTTACCAACTTTTCAGTGTTGTTAAGAATTTTCTGTCTGAATTGCAGAGTTAACTATATGAACAGTAAGCCCCCCCTCCTTTTCTGAAATCTTGAGGAAATGGGCTTTGCGCGATCTTTTTTTTTTTTATTTCTTATTCTCTTTCACTTGTGTGTGTGTGTGTGAAAAACTTTCTTGTGCAAGCAACTAAAGTAAAACGTTCATTATTGCTACTGAAATCATTGGAAGTAGCCATGCTTTCTATAGGGATTCACCCTATACTTTCAACAATTTCAAATTCAGTTCAAAGATGAATTTGGAAGGGTTATTAATAACACAACGCACAATATGATGCCCAACTAGTTCTGAATCACAGTTTTTTTTGGTTGTTTAGACAACCCTAGAAATGGTAAAATTGGAATGGTTATTCTTCGAAGTCCCATGCCTCATGGGAAAGTAAAAGGATAATTTTCATTGATTTTATTCCTTTGTTTCACTGTAAGGAAATTACGATTAAGAAAAAAAAAAAATCCAAAACTTTCAATTTTTTTCTTTTTGACCCCTCCCCTTTCCTTTAATGGCTTTTTCTTTCCAATGACGTCGGAGACTTCGAAGGAAAGTTCTTCCAAAACTCCGCCGAAACGTCAATTAGTAAGCATTAATTCATATATATAAAACAAAGGGTGTCTGTGTGTGTAATATGTATACATTTCTACAGTTCTCAACCGATTTTCTCCAAACCTTACACACATACATTCTTTATGTGCCAAAGGTGGTCATGCACTACAGTTTTTTGCCCAGAGCTCCCGCGAAAAGCGAAAAATCGGGGGGAAAAGATGTTTTACACAGGGTTTTCTCTAAAAACTGCAGTTTTCAACCGATTTTCTCCCTTTTCTCATTTTCTGTTTCTCTTGCTTACATATTTTCTCTCTCACCCTCTGTAATAGTCCCTCTCTTTCAGTCTATGTCTTCTTTCCTTCCTTCCGTCCTTCTTTCTTTCTTTCTGTTCGACTAAAGGTTGTGCTTCAGCATGGCCACAGTCAAGTGACTGAAACAAATAAAATAATAAAAAAACTATGCCATTTTAATCTCGAACAACGCCGGGTATCTCTGCTTGTTTATGACTAAAACAGTAATTTAAGTTTTAGAAAATCTTAAGCGCAGGATTGCCCACCAACTAACAGTTTGAAAGTAAATGGAAACATTTTTGATATCCATTGATTTTAAGAAAAATTCATTCATTAAATTTATCACTATAATTTTTTTCGGGTTTTCTTGGCAAAAATTGATTACCAAAGTTTGGCTCAACGCCAACAATTTCGGGGAAGGGGCTCGGTTGATTACATCAATCCTCAGTGTTCAACTGGTACTTATTTTATCGACCCCCGAAAAGATGAAAGACAAAGTCGACTTTGGCAGAATATTACCAAGCTATTACACTGAGATTTTCTAAAAATTGGCACATGGCCTATTAGATCCACTCAAATAGTTGAGTACTTATTTTATCTGCCCCAACGGGATTTTAATTTAGAATGTAAAGGTATCTGTCTACATAAACGCAAGTCTTAAAAAGAAATCTGTTCTATAAGCTTTTCAAATGATTTATTCTCATGGGATAATTTCAAGCTATTGATTAGTCCCGTGTTAAACTCGACAGCAAGCCTTTGATAAAAAGCATTGTAACCATGACTATCACGTCTATTTAGGACTGCAATGTTGAATGAGTCCTGTCCTTATCTAAGATGGTAAGTGATTCGGGGTGGGGTGGGGTGGCTGCTATTTCCAGTAGATTGGGCGATCACATAAAGGCGCATTCGGTAGCTGAGGCAAGCATGCCTTTTTTCAGCGCAGCATAACCGAATTTATTTTCCTAGTTTCTTCATAATACATATTTTTTAATGAAATTTTGCAGCGAAACGTTTGCGAAGATGTAGCTGATTCTTTTATTCTTTGATACGGTTCAGCCCTAAGGTTGTGGCCATGCTGGGGCATCATCAGTGATGATTATATTGATAACATTTTTTTCATGAATATTCTTTTTTAATCTCGGAAAAGAAGTTCATACCTTTTTAAATATTCAATAACTTGCTCATGGTCATTACACAACCTGAAAAATACGACATTTAACCTGAAAGCATGACACAAAAAAATTCACAGTTTACATTTAGCCTATGGAAGAGTACTGAATACTTTCAACTTGTACACAGTGTAAACTGACTATTATTATTTTTCTATTGTGCTTTCCAATTTCAGATTAATTTAAGATGTATTTTTTATAATGTGCAATGAACAAGTTACTGAAAGACATGGAGTTCTTTCTGAGGATAAAAAAGAAGAAAGAAAAAAATATCAATATAATCACCTGCACCTTCCGGAAACGTCTCCCTGCAAAATATCATTAAAAAACATCGAAAGTTATTAAGAAAGTTATTAAGAAACAAAGTCGGCGGGGACCAAATTGTACCTATGTTCTCTAATACCAACTTATGGTTCTTCGACCGAGAAGCCAAACAGATATCCACTGAAGCTTTTTTTTTTTTTAACTTGAAGGATTTATAGACATGTTCCATTTTCTAATGGCCTTAGTAACTTTCATTTTCATGTCATTCCATTATAATAAAAAAGAAAACAAAAAAAAAATTGACAGTTTATTGGCGTTATTAATATTTTTTAAAGAATTGTATTAGATTACTGCATGTCACGACATTGTAATTTATCAAATAATACCGCCGATAGACACTTGTGTCTCAATTGCATTCCACTTCTAAATTTGGAACCTGTACTGGGAATATTGTACTGGGAATATTGTACTGGGAATATAGTGTCAGTTTCTTTCGATATTAGCAGCACAATTGACACGAAATGGTTTCCTCGTCTACTAACATCATTGCAGAAGATTTTCACGTCATAAAAATCTCCCACTTCGTAGTTATGAAAGAAAGAATGTAATGTTGTTTAGCCCAGTGGTTCCCAACCCTTTTCAGCCCAGGGACCATTTTTTACTTGAAAAAATTGCTAGGGACCACTTCTACTTTTACTTTATGCTGTTCTTAATGAAAAGACAAAATAGTCTGTTTACACTTTAAAATTTATTTTAGCAAACAAAAAATAAAATTTTTAATTTGTTTTAGTAAACAAAGATAAACACAAGATATCAAAATCATTTTTCATAAAGTCATTCATTTTTAGTCCATTCAGCTAGTGACTAGCTTGATATTTAGTGTTTTTGACACAAGATATCATAATCAATCTACTATATATATATATATATATATATATATATATATATATATATATATATCATCATCATCATCATCATCATCATCATCATTATCGTTTAACGTCCGCTTTCCATGCTAGCATGGGTTGGACGATTTGACTGAGGACTAGTGGAGCCCGAAGGCTGCACCAGGCTCCAATCTGATTTCGCAGAGTTTCTACAGCTGGATGCCCTTCCTAACGCCAACCACTCCGAGAGTATACACACACACACACACACACACACATATGAAATCACTCACTCGCGCCATTTAACCTTTGACATTGCTATGCCATTGGAAGTTTTACTACACAAAGTATATTTATTTATTGCCCACATAGAGGAGACAAACAAGGACAGACAAAGGGATTAAGTCAATTACATCTCCCCAGTGCATAACTGGTACTTATTTAATCGACCCCGAAAGGATGAAACGCAAAGTCAACCTCGGCGGAATTTGAACTCAGAACGTAACGGCAGACGAAATACCGTTAAGCATTTCGCCCGGCGTGCTAACGATTCTGTCAGCTCGCCATGAAAGATGTGTGTGTCTCTCTCTCTCTCCCTCTCTCCACACAAAATTAAAATGTATTAGTTTACCCGATTAAAATTTCGGCACGAAAACATTGCTTAAGAAAAGTGAAAAGATTGGATACCATTTGAAAACTAGTGGTTTTTTAAAGAGTTTTGTAAAATATATTTTGTTTTAATATAATTCTTTGTTTCACACACACACAAACACTAACGTGGTTTTTTATAAGGATTTTGTATCATTCTTTCTCTCTCCTGTCCAGACTTCGTTACCACAAATTTTTATAAAGGTGCACTTGTAAAAATTTAAGGAAATTTTAAAGAAAGAAACAATCCCCGTTTTTCGGACAAAAAGTGTTTTGTAGCATATTAGGTCATCATAATTCATTCATCGAGAAAAAGAAAAACATTTTCCAATAATTCCGGTTTCCTCCCCACCTTTTTTCCGAAGGTAAGAAAATAAGGGGTTTGCGGTACATTAAGCATCCGTAATGCATGCCGTTTAAAAGGTAATCGTAATCTATACTGTTTGAAAGGTATTTATATAAAATTTCATTTAAAAAACTCATTTTCCTAAAAATTGTAAGGGAAAAACATCGGATCTTGTGAATTTTCCGAAGGCCTCTCCCCCCACCACGTTACTCTCAGCGCACTTTTGTTTTCAGATTCGTTTTCTACACCTTTTTTTTTTTTTACATCCGTTGCACTATTTTTTTTTTCGATTTCGCTTCCGGGTAATAATGTCAACATTAAACCAACAGTTCTAGTCCTTGTGGCTAATAAACATGAGATTTACTGATTTATTAATGTACTAGTCAAGTATTGAAGTCGACCTTACCCTCCTGCCTCAAAAGACTGTTTGGCCTTGTGCCAATATTAGAAACATTACTCTTTTACTCTTTTACTTTTTTTCAGTCATTTGACTGCGGCCATACTGGAGCACCGCCTTTAGTCGAGAAAATCGAGGACTTATTCTTTGTAAGCCTAGTACTTATTCTATCGGTCTCTTTTGCCGAACCGCTAAGTTACGGGGACGTAAACACACCAGCATCGGTTGTCAGGCGATGTTGGGGGGGGGGGGGACAAACACAGACACACAAACACACAAGCACACACATATATATATACATATACATATACGACAGGCTTCCTTCAGTTTCCGTCTACCAAATCCACTCACAAGGCTTTGGTCGGTCCTAGATTAAAGTAGAAGACACTTGCCCAAGATGCCACGCAGTGGGACTGAACCCAGAACCATGTGGTTGGTGAGCGAGCTACTTACCACACAGCCACTCCTGCGCCTATTGTTATGACTATTGTTTTATTTTTTTCGATGATGTTACTTCTTCACGATTTAAAAAATAATAATTTCAGGATGATTCATCAATTAAACCAAATAGAAAAAAAAAAAAAATACTGAATATAATTATCTGCGGATATGATGTTCACCATCTAGAAATTTAACCGTGGACTTAGCGTCTCGCCTGTCAACGTTACAATTCTACTTGCAGACGATAATGACTCACTACCAAGTTTTGTTAGCTACAGGTAAGTTTTATCTGTAACTACTTTTGATGAAAAATTTATACATTAAATATACCATTTAGAATTGAAAGACGCATCCAACTGATGCTCTGCAGCGGCCAAGAGTCAATTCAGTAGTTAAAAAACAAAGAGAAAAGGAAACAAAGCTTGTTATGTTAGCGTGCCATGTCGAGATGGGATACCTAACACTTCGAGAAGAACCATTGATCGAACTCTGTATAATTGTTGAATATTCCTGTAAAAAAAAAAAGAAAGAAAGAAAATCCAGGCGATAACTATATTTTTGTTGATATATTCATGCATTAAAATAATAACCCCTATAAGACTAGTCCTGTTTACTTCACTTGAAAATTAATATTCATAATAATGATTTCAAATTTTGGCACAATGCTTGGACGTTTGAGAGAGGAGGCTAGTCGTTTACATCGATCCCAGTACTTGACTGGTACTTAATTTATCGATCCCGAAACGTTGAAAGGCAAAATCAACCTTGGCGGAATTTGAACTCAGAACGTAAAGACGGACGAAATGCCGCTAAGCATTTTGTTCGGCATGCTTAACGGTTCTGCCAGCTCGCCACCTTAGATAATGATGATAAACTATCTTTGTTAAACCTCAGATCAGTTCTGATCCAGTAAACAGAAGTATTCCTGTCGATTCAATAGGATGTGACTGGAATGCTTTGTCTATCAGGTTGAATGATGTCAAATAGTCCTCTTCACTGACAAGAACTTGGTGAACTAATGTTTGGTAAAAGTGGACATAGGAAATCTTGAAGTGAAAGTGTTAATGTTGGCTCAAGAGGTGTATGTATATGTAGACATTAGAATATTTGTTGTGGTAGTGGTGATGCTGTTGTTGCTAATGCAATAATTACTTCTAGGTATCATCTTCATTAACGTCTATTTTTCCATGCTTGCATGGATCAAACGGAATTTATTTGTGGAACATTTTCTACTGCCTGATATCCTTTCTGTTGCCAACCTTCACCTGTTTCCAAACAAGGTTAGATGTTCTCATGACCAGACATATTCTTGCAGAATATTGGAAATCAATCTTGTGTGACAGTGACTCTCATTTAAAACTCTCATGCATGTCAACGCGCACGCACACACACACACACACACACACACACACACACACACACACACACACACACACACAGTGAACTCCTTTTAGTTTCTGCTTACCAAATCTACTTACAAGGCTTTGATCATCCCTGTGCAATCATATAAGGTGCCATACAGTGTGACCTAACCTAGAATCATGTAGTTGAGAAGCAAACTCTTTACCACACAGCCACATATGATTGACTAAATGATTTTTGATGGCATTGTCTTTGCATGGCAGCAGCTAAGTGACTGAAACAAGTAAAAGAATTATTATAAAACTGAATGAGAGTTGAAAAGCAACAGAGATTCAAAGTTATTCGTTGCTCCATGCTAAAGATGACTACATTGCTATAAACATTGTAATGTAAGATGTAGGATACATGCTAAGGAAAAAAGATCTATGATTTGATGATTGAATATAACCTATGATAGAAGTAACTCATAGATTCTTGTCTGGCAGTGGTCTTCCCTTGAGCAGATCCCTTGCAGGTGAACCTTCTCCAACACTATGCAACCTGGGATGGCCCCATACTCTCCCTTGCCATCATTAAGTATATTACTGGAATTTCAGCTACCATGACTAGATTTGGGATAAATACTGGAGTGGTTTCCTGTTACCTTCTCTAAAGCAGGTGGGATTTGAACTCAGAATGTACAGAACTGGAAGATATACCATAAAGCATTTCTGTCAATGTGCCAATAATTCTGTCACACACCTGCAGAACAATGTGAAATAAAGTGTTTTGCTCAAGAACCATGACTATCATGTTCAGGAACTGAACCTGTGATCTAGTGATCATGAGTGCAACACTCTAACCATTAGGCTACACACTTCCACAATTCCTGGATTATTTGGAAGTAAGTAGGTCAGACCCTAAAATGTTGGATATAGACCCACCAACTATGGTTCTTTACATATCCCTATGTCTCCCTCTCCAATGCTTCTACACCTTGCACATACTTTCTGTTCTGTTCTCTTTCCTGAGCCACTCCTATATTTCCCACCTCATTCCTTGTGCCCCCACACTTGTTCATTACTCATTACATTAACCTCTACTTCTACCTGTTTACTTCCCCACACACTCTTATGAAAGATTCTACTCTCTCACCCCCTCCCACTGTTTATCCTCTATTATGTTCACCTTCTGGTTTCTTGAGAGTTTACTCTAGTACCCCATCGCTATCTTCTTTTTATCACCTTCAGCTATGTGTCACTTCTATAGTGACATATCTGTTTGTCACTCTATCATAGTTTAGTCTTTCAACACCTGGCACAAAGCCATCCACCTCTATCCCCCACCCATACTTCCTCCTAGTAGTGGTAGCTTTATCCTTTCCTTTTTCCTTGTTCTTTTCAATCTTGCAAGTTACATGGCAACCCTACAAGTGCTAGTGGCACATAAAACAGATCCAGTACACTCTGAAAAGGGATTGGCATTAGGAAGGGTATCCAGCTGTAAAAACAAGCCAGAGATGACGATGGAGCTGAAACTGGCCCTTTAGTTTGCTGGTTCCCTGTCAAACTGTCAAACCCATGTGAGCATGGAAAGTAGATGTTAAATAATGATGATATTATCCCTTATCTACCATATTATTCTACTGCTCATCACCCTTTCTATAATGTCAGTCATCATTTCCTCTGCATTAAGCCACTTCTATTGACATCCATCCCTCATTCTTATTACTGTCTCCACCACTAATATTTATCATTGGATTTCCCAACTCCATCCTTGTTCACAATTCATTGCATTCTCGTCACCCACTATTTTTCATAATTTCTCACTCCCCTACACTCTTGCAACAGTTTACCTACCCACCCTCGAACTTCTGTCACCATGCTCTCTTCTATTCACTTTGTACTTTGAGGGTACATTTTGACATCTTGTCATTACCAACTTTATATCTTTTTTGGCTTCACCCCTTTTACTCCCACCTACCTTCATATAACCTATTCTTGTTCCTTAATCAGGCTTTAACCTCTCAACATCCTGCATAAAGTCACCTCCCTCTCTGCTCCTGATTAGCTGATAGGGATCTTTTGTCTTGCAAGTTACATGATAATCACATTTATACTGCTGCTATGAAAAAGTGCCTAGTACAGTCAGTAAAGTGGTTGGTCTTAGGAAAAGGATCCAGCTGTAGAAACCATGTAGATATTTTATGGTATTGTTTAGGATGGTGCCTTACAATTCTGACAAATCGTCTTCTCTTTACTATCTAGGTTGATAAAATAATTACTTGTAATGGAACCAAGTCAATCCATTATCTTACCTCACCAATAGTAGCTATGTTACAGTAAGAAAGGAAAAGAAAAGCACTATTAAAAACCTCTCTCTCTTTTTCTCTCCCTTTCAACAATTTCTGTATGGAAGGGGGGTTTGTCATTTGAGTCATTTTCAATACTTGTTGGTACTTATTTTATCAATTTTGTTGAGATAAAAACAAATTTAGTCCTATGAAATAAGATTTCAAAGCATCTAAAATCTAAAATCTAGTGCTCTCTGCTTTGCTCCAATTCAGTCATCTTAAATTTAAACTATAATTTATGGTTAGTTCCTTAAATGACAAGCCTTTTTTCACTTTATATGATGGCTTAATATTCACCATAAGGTAGCTTGGGGTGTGACTTGGCACAGAAGATAGACATCTCAACTATAAATTATAATTAAAAAACGAAATGAACTGAAGGAAATATTTTAAATAGACCAATAGCATGAATTTGGATAAATAATTTAAAGTATGATGTACTTAATGTTGTTGGATAGAAAAATTTCTTAATTGAAAATTCCATCTTGGAGAGAGGCCTTTATTAGCAACTCTCAAAGAGAAGGGAGATAATTTCGAAAATCTAATTTTTTTTCTCAAAGTTAATTTAAATGTCCAAAGGGAATCAGAGCTTTATGTGCAAGCAAAAGACAACTATGGATATGTTTCATTCCATTAGATCTCATTGGCATAGTACATACAGAAAAAGTTATAATTTGTGGTCTGGAGTAATTTGCCCGATTAAAAAAAAAATAAAGTGAGCTAAGCAGAATAAAACAAACAAACTGATGCTTATTGGATGCTTTATGTAGAAATTTCCTAATTGTAATTCCAATTCATTCAGAATTTTAATCGAAATTCTTAAAAATTTATCAGTCTTTTACTGATTTCTATCATTGAATTAGAGCCACACTGGGGCACTGCTTTCCAGGGTATAGTCAATTATGTAAGCATTATAGTTTAATTGGTACTTATTAACCTTAGACTGAGGAAATACAAAATCAACAGCTGTAGGATTGAAACTCAAAACATAAAGAGATATACCAAAATACTGCAAGGAAGTTATCTGGTGTTCTATTGAGCCCACTGCTATGCATGTGTTAGTAGACAAATTATCTAAACTTCACTTTTAAATATTTTGATTTTCATGATCATTATCCACATTTTAATCTTTATTTTAACCATATTGGTATATGTTGGTTGGTTTTGTAGTATGGCATATCACCATGTGTCTCAATCCTGTGTCATCTTGTATCACAAGCAAATCTGGTAGCTTTAAATCTGGCCTCATCACTTCTTCCATTGGTCTTCTTGGGTTTTCATACACAGGCGACCTCTGCTGGCAAGCATGCAATCCTTCGCTAACAGTATGCATAGTTAATTCGCATTGCATATCTTCATTTGCGTAATCTCGTACAAAAATTGGTTAATACCTTTGCTACCCAGCCATTCATGAACTTACCCTCCATACAAGTTAATGTTACACATCTAATTGATCATTTTCACATTCAGTGCTCATGTCATTACTTTGTAGCACCACTCTCTATACATACTTCAAATAACCTATCTTTTGTATGTAAAGTGAAACACTTGTTAACACAGTAACAGTTCCCTAGCCTCAGTTTTTCCTTCTAACTTTAGCTTTTGATACTTTCACTATAACCTATACTTAAATAATTAACTACATCTAATTAGCAATTCAAGCCACTCATGTGTGCTTCTGCTACTAACTAAACATGTCATCTATAACATCTGAAGTTTAGCTCCACTGTTAATTTGTTGATCCCATTGCAGTTCCTGTGTGCTGAGTGTTTACTCTGATTACAAAGCAAAGAGTTTCTATTTACTCCCTTTTTACATATCAAAGAAGACTGCTTCCTAGATGGTGTAGGAATTTGTAATTTCTGTTACTAATTAAGTCTTTGCTATGTTGACCTTTATATCTACTCACATAAAAATTAAGCAATAATGCATTTAAAAACAATAGCATTTTTTTGTTTGTAATACAAATTTTATGACCTTACTAACTGTGAAGGCATATGACTTAGTGGGTTAGGGTGTTGGGTCCATGATCAGAGGTCATTTGTTTGATTCCTGGTGGCATGCTGTGTACTTGAGCAAAGCACATAATTTCATGTTGTTCTAGTCTAGTTAGCTGAAATGAATACCAGTTGAGTGTTGGTGCAGCCCTCTCTTCCTCCAGCTGTCAAATCCCGGATATTCTGGTGAATCAAGGAACAGGAAGGCCAAGAAAACGTCTATGTCTGCTTGCAATGACATAGGTACCGAAAACAATTAGTGAAAGTATGGTGCATACTACCAAATTATACTTGTTTGTGAGTGATGGCTGTAGTAGTTCTACCTGTAGCAGAGAAATCATGTAGTTTAATCTGCATTAGCAGGCATTCTAAATCATTATTTTTGAGATTTGAAAATATATTTTTATTTTACACATAAAATTTCAACCCATTCTTACATGGAGAAATAGGTGTCAGTATTTTGGTGTTGATTAAAAATGACAAATGGATGATGAAACAATTCTCAATTATTAGTAAATTAAATTATATTTTAAAGAAATATTGTATGTGAAGGTATGTGGGTACACACACACACACACACACACACACACACACACACATTTCTCTGCAAAAGAAAAAAATTAGCTTATAGAATTTTTTTTGTAACTGAAATGTTACATTTTCTTTCATGTACATTCTT